>NC_089523.1:12118216-12173216 GCF_963924715.1 Thunnus thynnus
TTAAATGAAAACTCCTCCAATTGAGCAGTTATTTTACGGCTGTTTGTCATAACAGCATTCATCAGACCAAACACAAACTCATATACCTTAATGAAAGCGCAGCAGACAGGAACATTAATAAAACACACATTCAATCATGTTTAAATGTGATGCAGTCGTTTGTTTCCATTTGCTGTTGATTGTGTGAAACACAGCCAGGAGGAGATGGAACTGTCGCAGGACCCGCACTTTAAAAAGCCAATCTGCCACTGCATGATGATGACGCCCCGAGAGAAACACCGTCTCACCAGCCTCGTTTACATAATGGTTTAATCGGTTGAGGGCCTCTTTTTCACTGAATGACATCATTTCTTGTTGTTCAGAATTTTCACAGCTTTTTCCCGCATTTAGTAAGTTCAGTCTCTACATCAGAACATTAAAACACATTAAGACACTTTAGCTTTTAGTTATAAAGTTATTTCACGCGAGTTTGTCTTTTAATATGCTCCCTGCTCTATGATTCAGGACCAAATGCTATTTTAAGAACTTTGAATCTGACAAACTGACTGGAAACCAGAACATGTTGAAACATCCAAAAATGTTAAGCAACTATAGAGTAACAGATTGACCTTGACAGTGAATGTCTGTTACTAGGATCACTAAGAAATGACACAAACTGAGCTTTAGAGGTGCTGATAGGCTGATTCTGTTACCTTCAGACAGACTGAGATGTTTTTCCCTTTTGTTTTTTGTTTTTTATTTGCTAAGCTAAGCTAACTGTGCTTTTAGCATACATAAATGAGAGTGGTATTAATCTCCACATAAAACTCTCAGCAAGATAGTGAATAAGCATATTTCCCAAAATGTTGAATTATTAATTTAAATTCATGTATGTAAAGCACTGTGTGCATCTAATCTGAAATACTCCATTTGCTGATGCAGTTGCTCAGATCAGTTTATAATTTTTTTTTATTTTTTAACTTTGTCAGTACAGTTTTACACCTCAGTATAAGTCAGGTACCAGCTGACTAACCATTTACAGAATGAGGCTCTAGCTGTTACTTTCAGTCCATTGATAACCTTTTGCCATTGTTTTTAAATGTAAATTATTACATTATTTAATTAATCTTCACTCTTTTTAAAGAGAGAAATGAAATCAAATAGCCATCATATTTAACTTATTAATAATTCATATACACATAATAAATGTATGTAGCTGAGGAATTAATAACATATTAATTTAGGGAATTTGATTAAAATAAAAACATTTTCTTACCAAAACTGATTCTTTGGGTTCATTTGCTGTGTATGAATGTCGGAGGGAATCTGTACAGACAGATGAATTAGTATTCCACACATACAGTCATTACAGGGACGGAGCGCAGGATAGAGGGAGGGGTGATGAGAGGAGAACAGGAAAAACGAAGAGGAAAGATGCGTCTTGCATTTCTGTCCTCGTCCTGCCAACTTTTATTCTCTCCGTCTTTCTCTCTATGAACCCTTCTTTTTCTCTCCTACTGTCTTTTTCTCCTCCCTTTGTATTTAAACTTAACTCTTTCTGTGTCTCAGGAAGGGGCAATGTAGAGATGGAAGGAGGAAAGATGATTTCTTCCTCCACTCACCTTTCCTCACCTCCTCAAACCCCCCCTTCTTTTTTAACTTTCTATGTCCCTGTGGGAATTATTCTTCTGGGGCTCAGCTGCTGGTATGAGCAGCTTATTTTTTTGGTTAAAAGAGGTCGTATAGAGGTTAGCTCTGTGCTGAGGCAAGATCAAGAGGGCTGGCACACACAAACACACACACACACGCAACACAGTTTGTCTTACAGGTTCAACAGACAGTAGAAAAGCAAAAGGAAAATGGAGGTATGCATATCCAATTCAGTCAAATATGCACAAATCAAAAAGCTTTAAAATGACTATACGCTGACTTTTTGTGTGAGTGAGTACAGCTGCATTAACTAACAGTAGTCGTCCTCTTTTCTCTGGCGGCACTCCAGATCAGGAAACCTTTCACACTGTCATTGTGAGACTCACTTTATAGACATACTTGTTAAAATTCAATCTGATGTTTATTAGCATAACTTGACATAATTTGAGTCAACTCAATATCAGTCATTTCTATTTCACCAACAATAAAAAAGCTTATTCCACATTCCAGCAGAACATAATTTAATATCAGTTCAATTTACATGCATCTGAAAAAGTCACATAGTGTGTAACAGCCTTCTCTGTCTAAAGTGTAAAAACCTCTCACCGGTTAATTGAAACTGAATTGATTTTAAAAAAGTGATTATGCCGGGAGAGAGGCATGGAGGTTGGATTAATTGATAAGTGGAGTGATTAGTGAATTCAACATGACCTCTCAGCACAAGCAGCCTGCTGCTGCAGATAATTCACAGTCTCTTCATTCAGTGAAAACAGCTAATAGAGTGACCGCAGGGAGGTCTGCAGTGACTACACTGTGCTGTCAACACACACGCTGGCTACAACAATGCTAATTAGTTGGGGAAAAATTGATAAAAAAAAACAGAGTGTTTGTGTGAGTTTGCATGCGCACACCCATTTTAATTGGCTATAAAACAAAAAAAGTCGATGCAGAAGTTGATGATCAGCATTAACCATCACTACTTCTGTGTGAATACAACTTTCTTCCAGTCCTCTCACCACATGCTACAATCCAACCAGGGCCATTTTTTTTCCCTGAATGCTTGCTGCACTGATGCAGCACTATTGATTGATGAATTCTTAAAACGGTTCTCTCAGAAAATCCTGCAGTGTGAGGATGAACCTGTGCGTGATGTCACTGGGGTACTTATGCAGGATAGACACTGAGTAGACCAAGAGTTACTGCAGCTCCTCTACTTTCTTCTGCAATTTTTTTTTAACCTCATTTCACCTCCATTAATCCTTCCCCCTGTGGTGCAGCTGAAGTCACTGCAGTCTGTGAGTCGTGTATAGGTGAATATTGATGCAGCCACCGATATACTAGACTGCTTGTGAATGACTAAGAAGTATAATAAACAGTCACGTTCAGCGTCAGTGTATGAGCTTCATTTAAAGTTGTTTGTCAAAATGTGTTTGAGTTTATCCATCCAGCTGTGGTGATGCAGTTAAATGCAAAAGACCTTCAACGAGTATTAAAGCTTATAATCTTCAGTTTCTGTTAACATCTATCAGAAAGATGCATTCCTGAGGCTGAAGTTGTGAAGTTGCTTTTGTCAACCTGCCAAAAGAAATAACAGAAACATATTATTTATGTACTGCGTTTCATTGTAATGTGTTTATGTTGTTTTGTCCACCCCCTGTAAGCAGTAGCTGAAAAAGTAGACAAGACAGGAGCAAATATAACAGTAGACAAAGGTGATTCAAGTAGAACAGTTTTTGAAGAAATCGATAGAAATTGAAGAGGCAGTACAGGAGACAAGGCCACGCAACAGACCTGAAAATAGGTCCAAAGGATGGTGTATGTGTGTATGTGTGTGTTTGAGAGAGAGAAAGAGAGAGAGAGAGACTTTTTCTTTTTGCTTGTGTATGTCTATGCACTACCAAAAATATAAGGTACAATACAGGACATTTAGGCCAAATACACTTGCATAACCAAACACTGCTCTGATTCCCTCGAAACAAAAAAAAAGCTCTGTTATTAAACTTTATGGGACTTATTTCCCCTCAAATATAAAATTCACTTTCTAAATCATATATTTTTAGCTCTTCAAATAGTTCATAAACTAAGAAGAAGCGGCTGTAGAGGAGAAAGTCAACATTTAGTTTTCTATATGTGAGCCAAGTCAAACTGTAATTAGCCTTTTTGTGTGTCTCATAAACCGATACTTTTCAAGTATGTCCGGCTCACAGATGTACTGCGCCTTCTTGTTGGGGCTGGAAATGTATCCAATGCAAAAATATGACTCAGCCTTTCTATCTGTAGGCAGACATGCTGGAAAAAAAGAGAGTTAGGAGATCAGTTAAACCGAGACACCAGAGAGAAATGTTTCATTTAAATGCGTGCCATCCATCTCGCTGCCAGGCACAGGACCGGATTCAAGAAGGTTAAAAGGACTGACACAAAGCCGAAAGCATAAATGACACCTCTTCCCAAACCATGCAGCTTTTTCTCCTCATGTTCTCGCTCCTTACTCTCCACGCTCTCTTTACCCTTTTTTTTTCCTTTTCTACAACATTCATTGCTTGTACAGTTGAGCTAATGTTAGTTTTGTTTTGGCTCCTTCGACCTGTCATTTCAACTGTCAGGCAGGGAAGACCGATTAATGGTAAAATAATAAAGGTGATGATGATGAGAAGGAGGGGATGAGAGACGTAGCTAGGAAGAAAAAAACAAGGACGATAAAGCAATTTTGAATTTGAATCCACACAGTAAACTTTCACTATTAACATATGTTTATATACTTTCCAGTGACTTCATTAGGAGTTAAGTTTGAGCTCGCTTGTTGACTCAAACACCTTTCAGCTGTAGGAAAAAGCTTTGCAAGGTTATCGGATTTAGTATTGTTGCATAGCAACATCAAATACCGTTAATGGCACTTTCCACCAGCAGCTGCCAGTGAAAAAGAGCTATTTGTTGTTCACAGGGCCTTAATTTCCATCAAACAGAAAAACTCAGTTGATCCTATAAGAGCAGTGGCCTTGACATTAGAGCTCTGCGGGGTTTTCATCCCATACTGAGCCTCCCGCTCAGACGCAAAGCTCACAGCCGCCATTGGACACCGTTAGCTGTGATTACAGTTCCACCACACTGGACACAGCTTAAAGGACTGATTGAACACACACATACTGGATGTACACACGCATACACATACATATGCAAACATTACATACATGAGTAGATAAGAAATGACACACAAACACACACAATGCCTATACTGTATGATAAGGGCAGTCTGTAATCAGTATAGGTGCAGCTGAGGCTCAGTGAGGTTGCCATGGTTACTGGTCTTAACAATTTCCAAAAGCAACTTTTGTACAAGTGATTACCATTATCTCGTGCAGCAATCCCCCCCCGCCCCCACCTCCATCCACCCCCAGACAAAAAACTGCATTTATGACTCTGCTGATGATGCATGTTGAGAACTGCAGCTTTCTGCTGCTGATTAACTTAAGATAATATCATTATGCACCAAGAGATCCAATTTATCCTCAGGGTGTCATCTGTAAGTTAAACCTCGGTGGAGTTGATGGTATTGCAATGTATGGAAATAATGAGCTCTATTGTATCGTAACATCCCGTCTGCTGAAACGAGCAGATGGTTAAGTGCTTTTTCATTGTCCCTCGCCTCTGAGGTACATCAATTGTTTTATGAAAGTCAAGCAACTGAGGTCAACAGAGTCAGAAGAAGAATCATCTATTCATTTTGTGGGCAATAGGGCAGAGGGAGGGTGAGAGAAAGACTCAACAGGGAGATAAAACAGAGAGCAGAGAGAGGTTGAGATTTTTACAGCCCTGAAGAATGAATACTGTAGATATCCCAAAAAGATAATTCTCAGCAGTGGCTGGCCAGAGGCGTCATATTATTTTCAGAAAACATCCTCCTCACGGCTCTAAATGAAAACTCACTGATGGAAGACCACCAGGCTACAGCTTACTCTACTGGTTTAGAACTAAATCAATGTTTAGTAATAGTTATGTTTCAGATTTTACACGTTATCTGCGTTTGTGTCAGTCAATAAGTAACAATTTAAGTATGGAGGCACATGTTCAACTCTCTACTTCTTCTGCTTCTATGACTAACACATGAAAGTAATACATACTTAATATGTACTAATCCATGAGGCCTTAACACCATGACTTATGCTGAGAACATGAATTAATGCATGGACGTTTCAGGCTGAGCCCTTCCTCAGCATGCCTATCGTTAGACATACAATAAGCACGGCTGTAATACAATACATAGTTTGTCCACAAGAGGTCACTAACAAGTTCGCATTTCAACTGTAAAAAGTCCCCCCTCAATACACATCATGGTCATAATTCTTTAATAACAAAATGTATTCCCAGACCACAGAAAAATCTTCATTTTGATTGGCTGGCAGGCAAAAACAGTGAGGCTTAGCTAAAGAGCGTAGCGTTGGGTTCGTGTAACCAAAACAATAAAACAGATATAACGGTCCAGTGAGAACTGTGAAAATTGAATTAAATGTGTTAAGTGTGTTTGATATTTATGTGAATCTTGCCACCCATCAACTATCATCATCATCCATTATAGTGGTAAAACATACAGTTTGTCAAGTATCATCTTATCATCATATCTTTTACTCAAGTTATCAGAAATGTTATGTGTTTATGTTTAAAATGAGTATTGGCTGATGAATCATTATCAGATTTTATCAATACTGGTAATGATCTTAAAAATCCAGTCTTGGTTTGGCTCTAATACACTGCAGAATTAAACTTTGATATATTGCATCAAAGTTTATTGCATGCATTAACAGTCCATAAAGTCTTCCATCTCATGCAATATTATCAATTTTAATGCAGTTTCCCCTGGCTCTCCTGCCAAATTTCAAATGCGCTTCAGCACAAACCCGCCTCATATCTTGTCAGGCAGCCCAGATTTCCTTGCAGCTCCCAGCACACACATAAGCCGTGCAGCATTAAAAGGTTTGCACCAGACGTTTCCCTGATATAAAAAGGTGTTCCTCTCTGTCTGTCTGACAGAGCGTGACAGTTTTAGATAGCCTAGCTAAAACCGTTTTGACGTAATCTGAATGGGAAGTGTTTGCTGCCACAACAAAGCTACATGCATAATTCAGTGAGGGAATGTGCTGAGGATTTAGTGTCTCCTCTGGTTGAGGTGGCTTAGCCTTTTGTTTGCAGGGTAATCAGGAGCATGTAGTCAGATGTACACATACGCTCGCTCATTATACACACTCAGGAAGACACGAGCACATAAGGACGACGGACACAAGGTCTCCAAAATATGTATGAAGATAACAGAAACAGTCACCAGTGAAGACAGAAAGTGCTAACAGGCACTTACGCAAGGTGATCCGTCAGTATTGAGCCGCAGCTCTGAACAGGACAGATTTTTCTCTTGGGAACCTGACAGCCTTCCTCGACTGGTGTCACAGCCCGAGGATTAGTAGTGTTTACTCCTGGATGTCGAACACACACACACACACACACACACAAACGCACTGACAGAAAGGACTGACGGCATAGAAATGTTTCTTGATGTTGACATGTCTTTTTCTGTCTCCTCTCCAGGTACATGGGTGACATTTGGGGGACAGATAACAGACGAGGTATGAAACATTTTCCTTTAACTTTCATGTTCATTTCATTTTTACCAGAATCTAATTATTGACTGGTTGATTTTTCAGCGGTGATGAATATTGAACATCACTGTGAGAATATTTGATATGGTAACCTGCCAACTGAAGACTTATTTAAATCATCCATTCCTCTGACCCAAGCTGCCTGTAGCGTTTCTGCATTACCAGTTGATTACATAACACACAGTCCATAAAAACGGTTTTTTGTTGTTTTTTTATTTATGAAACTCTGGTTTCTGGTCCACAGGCATGGATGTGTTTTACATTCCTGGTGGATTTTCTGTCTTTCTAGCATTCAGTCACGTCTTTTTTTGGATAAAACATACTGAGTTTGCCTGTAATTAAATGTGCTATATAAAGAAAATCTGCCTTCCCTGTGGATGGACTTTTAGTTGAACATTTTCTTTGATCCAAACACACTGATACAGTAAACAAACTTGTATGACTCAGCATGTACAGAATCAATAAGGAACTGGGTTCATTTTACATTTGAGGCTCACCATTTATCCTTTATGGCATTTGAAAGACTGAAGAACAGAGACATATCAAAGTACATGTTTTACAGAACAGTTGTATTCTGTATCTGTGGTGTAGGGATGGGTGATATATTGAATTAATTTGATTAATTGAAATTTTTCTTTTTGCGCGATTTGTAAAATGTGAAAATCATGAAAAATTGAGTAATTAAAATATGCAAAAAAAAAAAATTGTAAAAAAATCATGTGCATTAGCCGTTTTAAGTCATGACAGTCCCTCTGTGATGTGATTAGTTATACTACATGCGCACCTGCTGCAGTTTACAAGTCTCTAGTGACTCCGGGTCATCTCTGCTTACGAGAGTCGAAGCGCTGGGAGTTGACTGAACAGTTTCAGCCTGTCTGTACCTCACTGGGTCGCTAACACCAGCTAGCAGCAGTCAGCAGATAACAGACTGATGTCTTGTAAAGAAACACGAACAGCAGCAGATCCATTAGTGAGCAGACCTTTCTGCTCTGTCTGCGCTGCAATTGATCATTAAACTAACTGCCTGTGCTCTAGTTGAAGCATCCGGTACTGACAATCAATAGCTGTGTGGGACAACCTGTATTTCATTATTCTTGCACAATTGCTCCAAAAATATGATGATTCAAGGTTTCATTTTGCAGGCAAACAAAAATCGATTAAATTGTGGGTCAACCTAAAGCTTGAAAAAAAAAAAAAAATCCAGATTTTATTTTTTGGCCATATCGTTTAGTCCTACTTTGATGATAGGCAATTAAGTTTATGCTTTAAAACAAGGCCATATGGTAAAAATGGGTTGTGTAAATTTTAAACCTGTTAAATTCAGTAAAGAGAGACAAAAAGCAACTAAATCCTCTATTGCAGTATGTATAATTTTACTGTGATGTATTGAATTGTCTGGAAAATTGATTAAGAAACAGTTTATGGATAAAATAACCAGACTGGAAAATCTGTTTTTGGTTTTGGAATAATCAAGTTACTACATCACACTGATGCAAAAATCATTAAAAAAAAAACAAAATATTACCATAAAACATTGTGGCCCATTGATGTGCAGCATCACCCACAAGGGTAAGCTTCCACAGCATTAAGCATACGGCAACATCTGTGATGGTTTATGAATTCATATTACTATATTACACATCGTCACATCACCCAACCCCGTCACACAGAAAGGAACAATAAAGAAAGGAAAAATAGAGCTTGTAGCAGCACACCACTGCTCCAGCTGCTATTGGCCCCCTCTTGCACCTTCTATAATGGGTCAGAACAGAGTGACACATGAACCTCAGCACTGCCAGTGTGACTGTGGGACATCTGCCACATTTTTCTAATTGACTGGTGTCACAGTTAACCTTGTTCAAATCATCAGCTGCCTGACAAAGTTCCTACAGGCTCAATTAGCCTACAGCTTCATTTTTTTTTTTTTTTATTGCTCTCTCACATTTATTTATGCTATAATGAGAGTAGTTCAACCTCAACCTCCAACAAAGACTAGGTGTGATTATTCAGATTTTTTTGGACTGACTGAAACTCTGTATAGGACATAAAAAGGGTGCACTATGGGTCAACACATTATGTGTGCGTGCGCGTATTTAAGTCCCCTTTACACTCATGCTGATGAACTCTAACATGCTCTGATGTTGCTGCTGGGTCTTGGCATTGGTCATCATAGACGTACACACACACACACACACACTTAGAGTGACACTTAGGGAGAAGAGAACAGAGCTCACCCTGGAGGACACAGAAACAGTAAGCTTATATAACAGTATTATTTTTCTAACCTTAAGGCTTAGTGCCATCAACTCACATGTTGTGCCCCAAGCTTAACACCCTTCTCCCCCCTCCATTATTCTGACTGTCCCCAGTTCAATGTCACTGATATCACTCAGACACTTCCAAGCTGTTTTGCTTTGGCTTGAACAGAGGACATTCATACGGGAAATGCCGGTGAGGGTGACGTCGTTGATGTTGATGTTGCTGCTGTGTGACTGCAGAAAATCTCAAATGTTACATTGTTGACTCATAGCTGAAGGAAACATTTAAGCTCTCACTAGAGATACATAACAGTGCATCCTTGCTGTTGAAAATAACAAGAAAAAGAAGCTGGAGAGACAGAGGAGAGAGGAAGAGAGAGAGAGAGAGAGGACGTCTCGGTAGACATGCAACCTTAAGCCATTTCACAGCAGAGCGCTGCCATCACATGCGATGCTGTTGGGTTAAAAAGTCCTCTGCTGTCCTCAATGCCCCCTGTTCAATGTCACCGCCATCAAATGCTCCCTAAATATACTGCATGTCCTCTGCAGAGTTCAGTGTTCCTGTCCTCATTGAGATAAGCAACAACAACTCTGACACATAAACACAGTTACTACACGAGATTAGTGTGAGAGCTGCAAATGTAAGACCTAACTTTTCCTTTTGTTTTTTTGGGGAATTATATGTTATACTTTAGAAGTGTTTATTAGCCAGGAAGCCACTTGTATTCAGGAAAAGATCTGCAGAGCATCTGGACATGAATCCATTCATTACCTACTTATTTACGACTGCAGACTTACAGTAATGGCTTATTAGAAAACGAGTAAAGCCGAATGTCCACAGCATCCAGCTGTGTTGTGTTCTGTTTGCGCTACGGCTCAGTCACAGCTCTGACGCCGTTCCAATGTCCACGGGAAACATTTCAGAGTGTCTGTTCACACACATTTCTAATTAAGTTTTTGCTGACATTGTTCATGTTGTACAAACATAAATATTTACATGTGGTAACAGAAGCTTTGCGGCTATAACTCAGTTCAATTACTGTGCTTCCACATGCCGCCTTATATCTAAATGTCATGAATAACGTTCATACAGTAGAGTCGCCTACGTCCGCTATAAGCCGGTAAAATGTATCAACTCATATTTTTCTTTCTGTTTCAGGCCTCTGTTCTGACTAAGCCGGCTTTTTCTCACCCAACTATTGTCATTAACCTGAAAATGGGACCAACAATATCATGAACTCTGATGGATTAAAACACACAGAGTAAAGCAGGAAGGGACTGTGCAGACGTTTAATGGGCTGAGCCTGTCTCACTCTCTCTCTGTCTCTCTTATTAACTATCACCATGAAAAAAAATAGTATAAGTACAGTACATGTGTTTGTATGTGTGTATATATATCATTACATATGCAATTGGCAAAATAAAGATGGCTCCAGCACGTAAATCTAGCGGAGTGGAGAAAACAGCTGAGCATGAATCACAAGTGAGACGCTCCAGTTTCTCACTTCCTAACAGGCCATCTGGTCTGCACTTAGAAATGTTAGAAATGTATCGATAAAGGGTTTGACCTCTACGATAATCCATCAGAAGCTGTTCATAATAATGACATATTGCCTCCCTGCCTCGACAGCGTCAGCAAACACAAAGATGTCATTTCTGGAAGCAGTTAAGTTGTTGATTTTCATCTGCTTTTTAAAATAATAAGACTTGACAAATAACTATATAGAATTCAGTTTATGGGGTTTATTAATTGTACAGTTGCTTTAGGCTATTTCATTACAGATCCAAAAGGTCAAATACATTTTAAAGTTCATCTATAAACTGGAGGCTACAACAAACAAACAAAGTAACTAACACATTTAAATAATTCATATATTGTAGCTATTGTTGTCTCTCTCTCTCTCTCTCAAATGACAGGTCATTGATCTCTCCCCCATCCATCTCCCTCACTCTTCCCCAGGGGGATAAAAACAACCCCTCGGCTGTTCCGGTGTTAAAGTGCTTCTAAGTTTATTTCGCCGTAGTTGCTTCTGCGCAGCCGCACGTTCCCAGACAAAGAGTTCACAGGAGTGATGGTGGGATGCCAGTTAACATTGCTTACTCATTCAAAAAGGCCAAAAGCGGATCCATAAACGATGAAGTGAATTTGAACAGAGTGTCTCTTGTCGATGTTAACTTTGATACAGCGAGCGTGGACGGTGAGGATGCGGCGCAGTCATAGAATCATCTCAGCGTTGTGTGGGTAGCATGTGGGAGGTTACTGCAGTCTTGATTCTGGGGTTGTGAGAGAGAAATGTGTTGTTGGTTTTTTTTTATTATTATGACTGTTTCATGTATGGAAATCAAATATCCCTTCGTGCCCCAGAAGAAAAAAAAAACAAAGAAACCTGACGCATAGCCACCCATGCATTTCAGCAACTTTACAATGACTCAGTGTTTTTCTATAGGAGAGAGAAAAGCTGTACATCTATATCCGTATCTGTGTGTGTGTGTGTGTGTGTGTGTGTGTTACAGGCAGATTGTTCCTGCAGTTTGTGCTCTCTCTTTTTTTAAATTACCAATCCATTTGAAGGCCATCAGTCACATTCGGTTCATCCAAAATGGCCAGAAGTCAGAAATAGTCAGAAATCTGAGTAAGCAGCGATGCTTCGTCACTAATACAAACTTTCTGACCTTGTGAATGTCACTACAAGCGCTGCATGACAGTGACTGACCTTTTACTATCTTATGAGACTCATCATGAATGAGCAATCACAAAAGGTCAAACAGTCACCCTTTAAAAACTGACACCGTCGCCCTCGACTCAGAGCTCTGTCAGGGACTATCTGCCCCTCTCTTCTTCTGTCTTCTTCAGCATCTTCCTCACCTTCCCTAACCTTACTGAAAACGATCACCCGCTCCGTTCACCCTCAAATTCTCACTACTTTTCATTTTCTTCATCCATCCAGCACTTTCTTTCTTACTTTTTTTTTCCCTTTATCCTCTTTCTGTTCTCTTACCTCTGCAAAAAAAACCCTCTCTCAGCCTGTCCTTCCTTCACTTTATTTAAAATCACCCTCCAGTGCCCCCAGCAGTTGTGACAGAGATTGTTTCCCATCTGGACTCAGCAGAGACCGGTCAGAGAAAGAACATGCTGTTCATTTTCTCTGTCATTCCTCTTTTGCAAATCCTTCTCTCCTTAACTCTCCCCTTTCTTTTACCTCTCCATTGTCCAGCTTTATCTTTTCATTCTGCTCTGTTTGCCTTAATGTCAGTCCAGGCTTGTGGACACTCTGTCGTTCTTTTACTGTCCTTTCAACCTTCATCCGGCTGATGCGTTCTTAAATCTGAATATGTTCTGAAGTAGTATGATGATACAAGTATCATCGTGATGCGACTGATCCGCTTTTTTTTTGTGGTCACTATAAAATTCAATGTTTCCATTACCACTTAAGTCAAGGCGGGCTGCCAACTCAGTTTTTAGTGCCTCAGCAATCCCTCACCTCATGTTACTGCATACAAATGACTCTAAAGAGCTGGTCTGCAGATTTTAAAATGTTGCAGAAAGTGAGCACAGGTATAAGATCAGTACTCGATATGGGAAGATCAGAGTTGAGGTATCGGAATTAGTATCAGGAGAGAAAAAATTGGATCAGTGCATCACTGGTTGTTATGTAGTCAGACTCAAGATCCAAAATCTTGTTTCTCAAACAGATTACGGCTTAAAGTGTGATTCTTTTCCAGGTTTTCAGTCTTATTTACTGCTGCTCAGAACCGTTGCCAAAAGATTTCTATCGTTTTGGCAAAATAACAAAAGCTATAATTTTCTCCGGATCTCTGAAACTGTGTCCTTGCTGCAAAATATCAAAGATCACTCCGTTACCTCCAGCTGGCTCTGCTTCATGCTGGGCAACAAGTCCTCTGTCAGTGTATCACAAAATAACTCATATGAATGTTTTGCTGATCTGGTCGCCTCATCTGTAGGCCAAAGTCACACCAGCAGTAGTTTGGCAACTAAAACTACTTTAAACTGATTTAAACTAAAACTACGTTATTAAGCTCAAGGCTGTAAGACTTTATGCTGCAGGATAAGAATTTATTGCAGCTTCCTGCTTTGCTGTTAAATGTAAAGATGTGTTGTGCTGTCATTTTATGAAGTGAGGATAGTCTCTACTGAGGCTTATAAATGACATCATATTACATCAATCCAAGCATCTCTTCATCGGCTTCCCGTTAAGTTTAAAATAGATTTTAAGATATCGATGATCATGTTCAAGTGTGGCTCCAAGCTACACAATTGGCCTTCTGACCCCACATGGGAGCAATAACATTTTTTATCACCCATTTTTATTGGCTTGTCATCATTTATTCTTTTATAGTGTATCTTTTTATCTTCTCATCTGTATCGTTTGTGTTTTATCGCTTTTGCATTACATCATTCCTTTCTGCCTGCTAATTAAACAAAGTTTGTTATTATTTTATCATTATCACACTTAACTGCTGCCCAGTTTGTGTTGAGAAGGTTGAAGAAGGTTGAGACAGATTCTCAGAGGAGAGATGATCTAATTCTCTTAAAAACAACACCTCCGCCGTCTGCCACCACTCACACTGCAACACACACCGTACTGTATACTGCATACACAACGCACATACTGTATGTAGACACAAACACACAAGCAGCATGTGCACAAACACACACAATGTCACACACACACGCTCACAAAACCGACTCATGCGCGCATTTAAATCCGCAGGGAAATGATGGCAAATTCACTTAAAGTCCCCATGTAATAAAACTCACTACAGGCAAATTGGATCTCGGTCTGATGATTTATGGTTACCATGTCTGCAAAAATATGGAAGAATATCTGCCCATATGCCGCACACACACACACACACACACATATTAACAGACAGATATCCAGCATGAGCGCTTATTAACTAAAGAGGAATGAATGAGAGGAGAAAGTTGACATAACCGTACATCACGGAGTCAAATGATTTTTCACAGATAATTACACCGTGATCCCACTTGCTCAATAAAGTCTGTGAATCAACAGACTTTATAGTACGAGTACACAAGCTCAGTTTTAGACACCACGCTGCTCTGCCGCTCATATGTTCAAGCCCCGCCTCCACCCCAGCAACCACCTGAGGGCCTTTGAGTTCCTCCGGGGGAGAAATTATCACTGTATCATCTCTCCCACCTTCCTCTTTGGTGGATCTTGCAGGAGAGCTCAGACGCCAAATATTCACTCTATACATATTTTGCATTCATGTGATCAAACTAAAATAGTGCTATATGCTGAATAGTACAGTAAGAATACAGTGAAATGCATTGCTGTGTAAATAATTTGTGTTCTGCAGAAGCAGAAATTCAAAAATTCTAACACATCTTAATGAAAGCTTTACTTTCAAACCATTTTTAAAATTGTTTTTTACTCATTTCATGAAGAAAGATGTAGTGATGCGCTATGTTGTGCATTGTTCAAGTTATTTGGCCTAAGTCTCTGTCTTTTGTGCCTTTAAATCTCCATTTGGTTGTGTTCTGTTGTGCTGAATTGTGTCTTGTACTTGCTGTTATTTAATATTATACACACATATTTAATGAAATATGAAGCTGCACAGACAGTTATTGCCTCGATGGTGTGCCGTTTTTTTTCTCCTTTGACAGTTTCGGTAAAACACTGGATTCTGTAGCTGTGAAAACACATAAATATTGATATTGAAGATATTGATATTCAAGGACGCTGCAGCTTACTTGGGCAGAAGATTGATTTTTATCTAAAATAAAACAGCAATAAATACAAACTCTGAACACTGGCCTTTGTGTGTGTGTGTGTGTGTGTGTGTGTGATTTCTTGCCAGGTTGCAGAGCAGTTAATGACTATCGCCTATGAGAGTGGCGTCAACCTGTTCGACACAGCTGAGGTCTACGCAGGCGGCAGGTGGGTGTCATATGAGCCTCCCAGTCTGTGTGCAGTTCAGTTGAGATCATAACAACCTTTTCATGGTTTAATGTGATCAGGTGCAGACGTTTGGACCCACTGTGGCTCCAGGAAGTCGTGTTAGCATTCATGATTAGCCTGAAGGTTTCACACAGGCGACTTGTTCCACACATTTAGACCCCATTTACACCTGGTATTAGCATGTGATGTGTGTGTCTGGATATATATGCACACAGTTTTTAAGGCTGGTAATCTGAGCTGTACCTTAATGGTTAATGTTTAAATATTAAGAGAAGTATAAAATATACAGATTCGTTCAGAAGTTTAGGTTTATGTTTAGGATCATAGGAGTGTTTGTGCCTTACAGTTGTGAAAAGGCTGACATCCATCACTATGAACTTATCAGCTAAATACGAAGCCATTTAAACAGTCTGATGCAGACACTGGAAAAATACTGCTGAACACCTTTCCAGCCATTTATACTTTTATCAGGACAAGTGAGAAGATTTTTATTATTGTCTCAGGACTCAACAAGTTTAAATTTAACATATTTAGACAACTGGAGAAATTAAAATCTAAATTTCGACTGCTCTACTGTTAATTCCCTCCATGAGGACCATTTCAGCTCCAGCATAGTTCATAATCTACAAGACTATACTTAAAAACTATTCAGAAATGCAAAATCCCTCCCAACATATGCTGGAATCATTATATGTCGCCATGTGTTGTATTAAATGTAGTAAATGACCTTTTGAATGCACCACCTAACTGCCTGTTAGCAAACCAACTGTTTTGTCATCTTTTTTATGCACTCGGGGCTCTTTAGTCTACTTTATTAGACAATGAATTGTGGGGGTGATGTGACGGAGGAAGTGTTTATGAATTCAAACTGCAATTTAGTAACGACACCTCATTTGTGTTGCCTTGCAGGGCTGAAATCATTCTAGGGAACATTATCAAGAAGAAATGCTGGAGGTAATGATGACATTAATGTGTGTACGTCTGTGTTTGCTCCATCAATTCACTTCTGGGACGGAGACAGAGCGACGATGGGTGTGTGTCTGTGTGTGTGTGTGTGTGTGTGTGAGGCATGTGTGTACAAAGAAAGACAAAGGGAAGTGACAAAAGTGTGTGTTTGTGTATTTCTACACACACATGGGCACAGACGCACAGCAGAATGAAATATTTTCTGTACTGAAATATTCCCTTTACGGAGTTATTTAAACATTAACATGAACAGTTTACATTATTGATCGACTCTGTAGGGAACAGATTAGAGAGAGTTAACATCAAAGGAAATAAAATTTTATCTACTGCATATGTGTGTGTGTCTACTGTGTGTGTGTGTGCTTGTTTCTATATATTCTCAGGGTTTGGAAGACATAGATTTATGGTATCAGCTTAAAAGTCTTCTGATTATAGATACATCGATGATAGCTGAAACACTTCTGACGTGAAACGTGATATTTAGGACAGACAGAACAGAAAAAAACGTTTACTAGTTTTTATCACATAACACCAAACTTGAAAACGCATCTTAAACGTAATGTGAAATGAACTGAAAGTAACAGGAAGTAACTGCACCTCTTTCTTCAATGTGTCAGTATGAAGCAGCTCTAACGTGGGAACATTTAGCTGCTATTCTCTTCTCGCCGTGTTGGCTAGTTGTTCCGTCATTATGCAGCTCAGTGTCATGTACTGAGCTGACTACATTACACCAGTAGGCGGTTTGACGCTGGTGCAGTAAAGACAAGCTGAACCGTCCTGACATCTCAGTCTCTGAGTGTCGTCATGAGTTTACAGAGGACAGCTTTACAGTGTAAGTGGATGAAAGAAGTGACAGTGCTGAGGGATCCTTTTTTTTTTTTGCTGTCGCTGGTTCAGCTTTGATGTGAAATTTGCAGTGAAACAAACGTATAGTGACATGTTTAACTGTCAGTGCTGCTTGTTTGTTTAATATCTTTAGTTGTCACAGAGTAAAAGTGCTGAATATTGAGACATATCATGACTAAAATCTACAGAAGCTTGTCACTGTAATCTTCCACCTTTAATTAGCAACTCTGCAACTGTTAGTTGATTAAAAATAGTCGGTTGACTTGATGCTTTTTGTTGCAGTGCTGCTGTAGAATATGCAAAGAGGTCGAGTGTAATGATTTAACAGAGCGCTACATGCATAATCACAGGGTGTCACCACAATGTCTTTAGCAATATGTGGGAAGCATATTCACACCTGTTGCATGAACTGTACCACTGACTAATCTAACAGTTTGAGGAGAAGGAGAGGCTCACTCACATTAAAATACTTTAGACTTGAAATTAATGTGACAGTGAGAACAACCGACTTTTAAATGTCCGGCTTAGCAGAGGGAGCAACGCAGCAGTGCAGGAGATAACCACATCTATGATGAGACCAGATGTTGTAGCTTCTGTTTGTCTCAATAAGAGGCATTAAACACATTATGTATCACTCACCATGCTGTGTCTTCCTTCTGTGTCTCTCTGTGTCTCTCTCTACACTGTCCTAGGAGATCCAGCTTGGTCATTACAACTAAACTCTACTGGGGAGGAAAGTAAGTAAGAAGGCAGAGTTTTCCAGACAGACTGGCAGACTGTACATAGCAAAAAGGAAAAGGGTGCCAGTCAAGCATTTTTTTTAATAAAGTAACTCGATAAATTAGAACAAACAACAAAATAGAAGAAAACTATGTCTCAGATCTGTTGTTAATTGGGCATGTAAATATTCAAGCAAATCAAATATATCAATAATGCAAATATATGCATATATTTGGTTTGTGTTTCGTCCCATCAGAGCAGAGACAGAGAGAGGACTGTCAAGGAAACACATAATTGAAGGTAAGACACACACAGAACAACTTTAGACCTTCAGTTTTTCACTTAAAGAGGGAAACCTGGCTTTCCTTAAATAAATGTGCTTTTACCCCACAAGGACATTTTTTGTCAATTCGGTCACTTTCCATATTCTCAACCTCTGCATCTCTGGCTTTCAGGTCTGAAAGGCTCCCTACAAAGGATGCAGTTGGAGTATGTAGATGTTGTTTTTGCCAACCGCCCTGACAGCAATACTCCCATGGAGGGTGAGTCAGCCAATCAGCATCCAACACTAGAACCAATCACATCAAGTGTCATTAATGATGTCGGGAAAGGGGGAATGATGCCTCGTAGTATTTTATTTGAATTATATGCTTTTCTATCTCCTGTCAGAGTGTCCGTCTTATTTGTTTTGGTGATGGAGTGTTTTGTTGTTTTGCAGCAGAATAAATTTACAGTTTTTAATCAAGTTTTGAATGAGCTGTGACTTGAGATCTGTCACCAAAGTTTGCTGATCATTTTTTAAGTGAGGCACACTTTTCAAATGTAAAACAGTATTTTTTAAAGCCTGACAAGATTGAAGTGTTTTTGTTAAATGGCTTTTGTATTCCTGTCCTGCTGGACTAGACATCTAACTGAGTTCAGTTTTATTCCTGCAGTGTTCTTCAGTAGACGAGCTGAAGAGAGACAGGCAGTCCTGTGCAATTCAAGTTGTATATTGACATGCATATTCGCAGTGCATTGGCTTCTCATTAGTCATTATATTATTATTACACAATATATAATATAATAATTATAATATATATATAATTAAATGAATTTACTTGCACTCTACAGGTATAGCTTATTAAAGGTGGACTTCCTCTCTATATCTTCTTAATTCGTGCTCACAACTAGTCAGTGAGGAAGCTGTATGTGAATTAGGTGCTTGTGCTCAGTATTCTTACTCTCCTTCAGTTAGATTTTTAAAATACATTTAATGAGGTTTTCTTGACAACTTAAATTAAAAGAAATCAACATGTAAAACAAGAGACAAAGGCCCAGTAACTTAAAAAAAAAAAGATTATACTCGCAACTCTTGATTAATATGACTAATATCAATCTGCTGATAATCCTATCAATGAAAGAACTCCTTTTTAACCTTGAAATGATAGTTTGTTTGTGATTGTTGATGTTGTTGCCAGATTTTACATGTTTAGGTTTAACAAAATACGTTTTTTGGACATTTTGTGTAGCTTAATAATTTGCGATGAATCAATTATAATGAAATGTGGTCCCTTATTCAAAACTTTCCCAATCCTTCGCTTCTTTATAGATTCCTACTCTCCTGTAAACTCAGCTTACTTTCTCTCTAACCATTCACACTTTACTGTTCATTTTCTGCCTAATTCCTTCAACTGTTATATCTATTGCTCTTCTTCCTCAGACATGTTTTGCACTCTCTCTCTCTGTCTCTGGCTTGTTATATTGGCTGGAAATTGAGCCAAGTAGCATTTAAATGTGAGTGTAGTGTCGCAGGGTGTTGCTGAAGAACGGTCATGCTGGCTGGCAGGAGGGCAGGGAGAGGGCTGGAGAGGAAGATGAGAGCAGCAAGAGAAAGAGAAAGAATTGTTTACTTGTCTAATACTGTGTTATTTCCTTTGGCAGGACGGTATTCAGTAAGGCATCTGTGTTTCAGGTTGTTAATTATCACTTACCAGATTGTTCTGTTTTAAACCGGGGACAGGAAAACCTGCCAACTCAAGTCTTCTGATGTGTGTGTGATTATACATTCTGATGCAGATCCATTCCTTAACGTCTCCTCCCTCTACTTCTCCGTCTTTGTCATTCTGTTGCAAACATTTTCTTTTCCCCTCAGTGTTTTCTTCAACTTTCTTCTCCCTCATATTCTGCTGTCTTGCCAAGAACCAGTTAGGCAGAGTGAAAATACGAGGGTCCTGCCACGGTGAGAGATTGCAGAATAATTAGAGTGAGCAGAGCGCAGTGATGAATAACCTTAATGACAGTCCTAATCTGAGTTTTTGTTGGCCCTGATTGCTGTTGGCTTGCACAGTCAGCACTGTTGGAGCTAATTGCGTCATTAAAAATGCAGTGGCTTGAATGTGATCAGAGGGCTTTGGTGTTTGAGTTTGTCAGTTCGTCCCCAGAGTCGTTAGGGATCGGTGACGAGCCATCAACAGGTATGAGAGACCTGAGGAGGCAAGTTTTTTTTTTTGTGTGCTCCTTCAAGGCTGGAATTTATCTCTAGTTTTGCTCTATAATTTTTTTTTACCCCTCTTTTCTTTCAGTTTGTGACTCTTTTTAGGCTAGCAAACCAATTCATGAACACTTCCACTAACACTTGATTTCTCATTCAATCTATATGTCTTCTTTATATTAGACTGTTTGTTTACAGAGTTTCATCCATGTCTTCTTCTCCCTGGTGATTTCTTTATATGAGGGTGGCTGTTGTCAATCAGACCAGTCGTGTCAAGCTGGTTCCTGATGGATATTATCCTCATAATGTGTTGGAACTGTTTCTCTTTCAGCTCTAGTTATGTTTTCTGCTTTCGTTATTTGGATCACATGCCCAAGTGTGTTAGGATTCACATCATTTATATAATAAATGCATTATTTCAAAGGACATAATTATTTGAGTCTGAATTTTGATGATTTCTTATGATTATTGTTAAATAAATTGCAAATTGTAATTTTGGGCTACACATAATGGCATCTCTTATTTCCCTTCTCAAGCAATAAACCATAATTAAGTCCATTAACTTCTAAAATTATTGCTTTACCAATACTGAGGGAATACTCTAGTAGCTGCTTCAGGACATGCAGGGATCGACAACAAGATTTTTTTTCTGTGTGTCCTTGAAGTCTCAGTAACAAAACAGACTCGACCGTTTTGCTGCATAAATTTTGAATGAGTTTAAGGTCGATCCAGTGGGAACAAATGTGTTGTGTTTGTTTAGAGAGATGAATTTGGGAAGCATTCTGGGGAGGCGTCCATTTTAGGATAAATGTTACAGCTGTTTCGAAAGCCATTTATTCACATGTGTATATACAGTGCCAGTCAAAAGTTTGGACACACCTTCCTATTCTCTTGAATGAGAAAGTGTGTCCAAACTTTCGACTGGTAGCCTCCTGTATATGCTGTTTTGTGTGTAACTAGAAGAGTATACTGTCTATAAATCAATTGCTCTATGTCGATGTAATTGACTGATATGATGTTGGTGTGTATGTCTCTACAGAGATTGTTCGGGCCATGACCTATGTGATCAACCAAGGTATGGCGATGTACTGGGGGACGTCTCGGTGGACGGCTATGGAAATCATGGTAAGCAGGAAAGAGCTTTTACACTATAGGTGTGTTATAAGTCATCATTATGCTAATGACAACTGTCTTTTGGGATAAAGAATGAAAGTATGTTCAAATCAAGCATTTGTTTACTCAGTAACACTTTGTAATACAGAAGGTAAACAAAGTGGCTACTTAACAACTCATAAGGAACAGCTCCAGTTCAGCTCAAATGAACTATTACAGGCTCAGTAGCCAACCAAACACATTATTGACTTCTTGTGCAACAGCTTTAAACTTGACTCAGTCAATCAAAGGTGAGAAATAAAACTAATTATTTGTAATACAGCATTTGGGGAAGGTTTAATGCCATTTAGGCAAATTAAATTTCATATCCCACTGACTAGAATAACAGAGGGTAGCCTCTTTTCACAGCAAAACTGGCATGTAAGAGCTGTATATGTGTCCTAAGAGGACTAATGATGAGATGTGCTAATTATAAGAAGCAAGCTGATTTCTATAACTTAACAGCTTCAGGAGCAATTTGAACAGCTTATTTTGTACCATCTTGAACACACCAGGAAAGGGGAGGAAAATGGAAAAAGTAGAAGTTTGAGGAAAAACAGGAAGTGTTCCCACAGAGACACAGTGGCGTCCTTCAGCTTTGTTTCCTCCTCCTGTCAGAAACAGTTTACCGCCCTGTTCAACTCCTGTGCTAATAATGAATACACAGTACCAGTATGAAGCCACAGAAATGAAATGAACACATGCCTAAAGTGACATTCAAGGACCTAACACTCGCTCTCTCCTCTCTCATCTCGCCCTCATGTCTTTATCACCCTCCCTCCCCTCTAACCACAGTGTGATGTGTTGACATCCTCTCTCTGTGATCACGGCGAAAAGGAGCTGATATCTTTGTAGAACACAAGCCCAGATGAAAGCCGTGGAATTTAGATAGCATCAATAATGAAGGGGGGTGGGGTTCTCAGTATACATGATAAGGCGGCAGTACAGTGTACACACACACACACACATGAACACACAGACTCCAGGCACATGACACGGCTTGCACAGAAGGGCAACTTGTAATTTGTAAGTTGAGCAATGGCACGGACATTAGCCTTGTGTTACGCTGAATAGATTCCCCCTCCTACCGTTCTCTCCTCCTGACGTGTTCAGCACCAGGAGACCAACAAATAAAAGAGAAGTAAAGAAGTTTCTGTGTGTGTGTGTGTGTGTGTGAGTGTGTTTTTCCTCTGGCATGTGTTCTTGAAGGACACATGGAAATCCAGATAAGAAGGTATATGAAGAAATTTGAATATGATGCCTTGGAGAACTGTGATATGGAATATTGATTTGGGGACTTACTGTGAGCTGTGCATTTAAATTTGTGCCACGCTGCCTCAAGCTGATTCACTCTCTCGCTCACATCTCTCCTCTCTGTTGGTCCCATCACTGTCTGCAACTTTTGCTCTACTATTAAGGCTGATTTATGGTAGGTCGCTTGACGCTTTTGATAAGTGTCGCTCAACAGAAATTACCGAGTCGCATGACATTTTAAATTTATGCTTCGGTGAAAGGTTTCAATCGTCTCCATGGTAACTCCATGGGTGCTACCCTCCAGCTGACTTGTGTAGCTACATTATATCGTCCTGACCGAGACTAATTAAACAAGGATGTTACAAGTTATCTAAAGTTACAGACCACTGACTGTATATAAATATGACGACGCATCTCAATGTCATACCATTATGCAAAAGTGAAGCCAAAATATCTCGTTTCCGGGAGCTGCCATCTTGCTTGTGTGACATCATTTGGAGCCAGTCTGTGCAGTAGAGTTGGGTGGCGGGATGATGACCCACGGGACACGCCCCTTCAGCCGTTCTGCCGTCTGACAGAGGTTTGAAAGTGGCTGTCGCAGCTGTCAATCATGATGTCACCACCCCTTTTTATATCTTTAAATAACTAATTAAAAACAAACTTATCAGAAAAATGAGTACTTGAACAAGCATAGAGTGATAAGAACTACCTAAAATGACAGAAACCATTTTTGGAAAAAAATTATTTGATGTGTACTTTGATTTTTTAGTTTGGCTAATGTCCCATCCGCTAACATGGAGTGGGCGGGACTTATGTCTGCAGCCACCAGGGGGCAATAAAAATGTTTTTGGCTTCACTTTTGGGGAGTTGTCATCACGTCCATATTTATATACAGTCAATGTTACAGACCAAAATATCAATAAGGGAGTTCAGTGAAAACTACAATCTCTATGGCGACGTTAGTAACACTACCCAGTCACATTGCCTCACAAAATATGACGGTGTCCACAACATAACAAAATTCTCCAGGTGTGTGAAATTAAAGAAAAACCTCAGATGTCACCGCAAATTCAAAGACTGATGATGAAGCTACAACACTATGATTTCAACCTGATCTACACATCAGGTAAGCACACTGTGCTCGCTGATGCTCTGTCCAGAGCGACGACACAGAGTGAAGCGCACAGCGAGAGTTCCACATAGACTGATGTGAATCTCCACATGAACCTGATCACTGAATCACTACCTGTGTCTGACATGAAATCCAAGCAGATTGCAGCTGAAACAGAGAA
Source organism: Thunnus thynnus (assembly GCF_963924715.1). Lineage (NCBI taxonomy): Eukaryota > Metazoa > Chordata > Actinopteri > Scombriformes > Scombridae > Thunnus > Thunnus thynnus. The sequence continues at coordinate 12,142,400 of NC_089523.1, forward strand.
AGACACACCTACAGAGAGTTGTCAAGAATCTGAATGAGGGTTGGCCTAGAGGTGAATGTCAACTGCATAACAACATCAGATTAGAGCAGAGCTGAGTGTCGTCAACGGGCTTCTACTCAGAAAGAACAGAACTGTCATTCCTCAGTCATTGAGATGAGACCAGAGATGCTGAAAAGGCTGCACGAAGGGCACCTCGGTATGGAAAAATGCAAGAGAAGGGCCAGAATAGCCGTTTATTGGCCAGGAATCACAACAGGATGAAGCTAGTCTGAAGCAGTCACAGACCTACTAGATGAACCAGAAAGAATTACTTGCTGGTGATCAACTACCTTTCAAACTATCCGGAGATGTAGCTGCTTCCCAGCATGTCTGCTACTTGTGAGATCAGATACATGAAGTCAGTCTTTGCAAGACATGGAATCCCTCAGATCGTCTACAGTGACGACAGATCATGCCACAGCTGCAACTTCGCTGAAGAGTACTTTCAACATGTGCCATTAAGCCCTGTTTTTGCCCAGTCAAACTGTAAAGCAGAGAAAGGAGTGCTCAAGAAAGCACAAGACAGTAGCTCAAATCCATATCCAGCTCTGAGTTACCGAGCTTCGCCGCTTGAACATGGCATGTCTCCTGCTGAGCCTCTGATGAGACGTAGGTTACACACCACGCGTCCCTGCACTGCAGAGCAAAAGAAGCACAAGAGAGATGAAACAGAAACAAAAGAATCTGCAAAAGAGACAAAAAGCAAACTGTGACAAGTCATTGAAAAGCTTAGTGCCGCTGGCAAAACATGACACAGTGAGACTCGAAGATTCCAACAACTGGAACAAGAAAGCCACTGTCAGTCTGAGATCTTACACCCTCAGAACAGAGGATGGTCAAATCCTGAGGAGGAATCGAAGGAGCTCGCTGAAAACAAGAGAGACACTGCGAGAACAGACAAATGAAGAAGATTCAACTGAACCACCAGCTGAGCAGACACACACATCACCTGTGCTGAGAAGATCTGCACGCAATGCCAAAGCACCTGACAGGCTGAAACTTTGAAGCAAAAGAATGGAGTTGTATCCTTAAAAAAAACAAACAAAAAAAAAACAAGAAGTCTGAAATCAAACATGGACACTTGTGCATTGAAATGGAAAAAAAAGTATTGCACTTGTAAAAAGCAAAAGGAAAGTGTTCATGCTGTTAAAAAAATAGTATGATGTTCATGTTTGTGATTGACAAGAATGCTGTAGTACAGTTTGAAGTTGCTAGATGACTAGTTTGTTTGTGTATCGCTTACATTTAAAGAAAACGTTGTGATAGGAGTTATTAATACTTCCGACCACTAGAGGGCAGCAATGACTAGCCTTCCTACCTGTAAGCCACACTTGTATTGTCTTAGTTAGACGGCAGGTTTTAGTAGAAGAAAACACCACATGATGCTGGATGTACATGTTAACCAAACTTGTACAGTACTTAATAAATAATTACCTTCGATGAACCCAAGTTTCTTCACTTTATATTAGAAACATTACATATGCCGACTTCATCCCTTTCATTCATTCTTTCTCTCTTTCAAAGTATTAATACAGTTTATAGAAGGGAAATAAGAAAGAGGTTTTGATGTTACAGTGAGATCCAACATCATGACACCCATCCATCTCTTCTTTTTTCTTCTTCTCTTTTTCTTCCTTTAGGAGGCGTATTCGGTGGCGAGACAGTTTAATCTGATCCCTCCAGTGTGTGAGCAGGCTGAGTATCATCTCTTCCAGAGGGAGAAAGTAGAAGTGCAACTGCCTGAACTTTACCATAAGATAGGCAAGCATTCTTCTTCTTCTTCTTGTCATAAATGAGTAAAAGTAAAAAATAAAATCATACAAATACATTTTCTGATGCTCATTTTCCATTTTGAGTTTTAATCATTCTACCTTTTTTCATCTTCTTGTACATTTTCACTTTTCCTGACACCGTTCTCACATTTTTTTCACACCTCTTCTTTCAACGCATCTTTTCTAAATCCCCTCCTGATTTACCTCCCTACGGTCTCCATGGTGACAGGAGTAGGGGCGATGACGTGGTCACCTCTGGCGTGTGGCATCATCACAGGAAAATATGAAAATGGTATTCCTGAATCTTCCAGGGCCTCCATGAAGGTAAGAAAGCTAATTTCATTATTATTTTCTTTATGATATTCTGAATGTAGAAAACTTTAGGGTTACCTCTACTGTTTCAAAAATAGAATCATCATCTGAATTAGAGTAAAAGATTTTTAATCCAGTCAACTGGTGCAGACATCAGGAGGGTTACTCAAGTTGTAGCTTGTTTGCCTAGGGTTTTAAAGTTGGAAATGTGTTTATTTACCTGTAGACTTCAGTGCAAATGAGCCTTAGACTGTCAAGAATTTGACAGCTTTGTGTGACCGACTAACATTAATTAACTACTCAGACATATATCTGAGACTATTTATTAGGTCCAAGCCTAAATAATCTGGCTGGTTGGGAGATCAGTCTGGATTTATGGTACAATTTTAGTACTTCAGGATCTGCAACACTGCAGGGTTTTTTTTTATGTCAGCAGTGTGTATCTGCAGTGGTCCACCTCAAAAAACATCCTGTCAACAAAAACAGCTTGTTGTGCAGAGCAACAGACAATAGGCATCTGACAGCCCAGCTCATCATTAATGCAGGAAGGCTCATTAAAGAATGAAGAGCACATTGCATCTCAACATAAGTTGGGTTTGACAGCTGACAGCGAGTGCAATGGGCTAAGGAGGACAGAGGAGAAGGGTAAAAACCAAAGCCTGGACTAATGTGGATGTAGATAAAAGTATGAGGCCATGCCAAAGCATGAACTGTGGAATGAGATGGAAAATATCCATCATATATCCACTCTTAGCCCACGAAAATCTACATGGGTCAGAATCCCTGTGGAAGGCTTTCAACACCTTTTTGATTGTTTGCCATGATAGTTGTCCAACACATTAGGCAGATGTCCCTAATGATTACTACACTTAGTTACACGGGATATGATTTTGTTGTTTTACACATAATTATGAGCAACACAAAAGTAGAGCAGTGAACCTTACCCTGTAGTTAAGGTGTGAACTGTTTGCTAGTTTTAGTCAAATCATCGTTTGAGTTTCTCTTTAAAGCTTATTTGCTTCTTAGTTGAGTGTTAGATGAGAAGACTGATAGCACTCTCATGTCTGAACAATAAATTTGAAGCCTGGAGCCTGGAGATGGTTAGCCAAGCTTAGTTTTACTGGAAACGGAGGGAACCAGCAAGCATAGCTCTGTCCAAAGGTTAAAAAATACGACTACCAACACCTCACTTATAAACACATATACTGTATATCAAGACTTCAGGAAGTCACTGCTCCCAGCCAAGATATAGGCAGAGAACCCCCTGCAAAACTGCAACATTTTGTTTTTATGGATTAAACGAAGGAGATATAACATGTTAATTAGTTTGCTTTAAGGTGTGTTCAGAAAGAAAGTGAAGTGAATTTTCGCCTCATGTCATTTGTACGTGTTTGACTACAGGACTGTTTAAACAGCCAATCTACCAACTGTATGTTAGTTGTAAGTCATTAGCAACAGATGCATAGACCGTGTCTGTGTGAATGTGCCTGTATGTCAGCGTTCAGCTCTGTACGACCTCTGTATATTTATGAAGCAGATTCATAAAGCCCTAGCTCAAACTTTTTGATCCAGCTAAAACATTTTCAACTCACGCAGGGCTGTCAGTGCGTCGATTTGTGCCACCTCTGGTGAATTCTATCTCTCTATTGACTTTGTATGCAATTTTCCTGCCTCTTTGTAATTCAGTGATGATTGATTTTGTTGTGCAGTCAGTCATTCGACATAAAACAATTCACATTGGCCAGGAAAACCTAATTCCCTCTCACCCTCCGTCCTTTTCCCTATATAATAATAAATCTATGCAAAATATAATAATGGGTCAAGAGAGAAACTAAAAAATTGATTAGTCATTGGAAGTTTATAAACAAAGTTTTTCAGCCATTATTCCATCTTCCCACAAACCAACAGTGGAAGGAGTCACTGAATTTATCCTTGTAGCTGATAGGTCGTGAAACATAATGTCCAAAAGGGTATTGAGCCAGTGTTTTAATGTCAAAGTTTGCAGGGATATCCAACGTTGCGCAATAAGCTTCTTGATGCCAAAATATCAGCCAGCCATATCTTGCATGACTCTTCTGGGAGTGGCAATTCTGAGGAGTCATCAAAGAGGTCAAGTGTTGGATCCATCTGGAAATTTCTATTTGTCAAGGAGGAGATGGTCCTTACAGTTTCCTGCCAGAAGATATATATATTTGGGAAAATCCCATACCATGTGGATGAAAGTGTACCAGGTGGACAAAGAGTAAGGGTGGGGACATAAACCCAGAAGATGCAATCTTGCTGCCTCTAAGATTCATTTCACATTCTGTCCAAACACACAGAGAGGCTGGTAGGCGGACTTTATTATCTTTGAAGAAAGCTAGGCTAGCTGTTTCCCTCTGTTCCCAGTCTTTATGCTAAGCTAAGCTATCCAGCTGCTGGTTCCTGCTTCATATTAAACAGATATCATTTTTCTCATCTAACTCTCAGCACGAAAGCAAATAAACACATTTCCCAAAATGTTAAACTATTCCTTTAACAGGTAAGTAGGCTGTGTAACTGCTGGGTGTTGAATGGCACAAAATCAAACAAAAAACAACTTTCATGGTCATATCATCCATCTCCAATCTGCTGAGAAACCTGTGGCCCAGATATGTGTTGAAGAAGGAACTTGCTTACACAGATCAATACAAGTTGCCTTTACTGAAATGAATGATTAAATGAAGTCACACCTGTAGCACTTTTCCTAATTCTCTGTTTGTGTAGTCGATATTAAATTATACAAGCCTTGAAAGCTCACAGTTCTGCAGCCTCCACCTCTGCCATCCTTGACTTTTCTCCCATTATCTCCCTCCTGTTGACTTTTTTGTCCCTTGTTCCCTGATTATATATTTAACGTCGCCTGTTTCATCTGTCTCCGTGTTTTTTTTTTCCTCTTTCTCATCTCTTTTCCTTTCCTCACTCTCTCATCCAATCTCCTCATCTCTCCCACCAGTCATATCAGTGGTTGAAGGAGAAAATCGTAAGCGAGGATGGAAGAAAGCAGCAGGCCAAGCTGAAAGAGCTCAACCACATCGCAGAGAAGCTGGGCTGCACTCTGCCTCAACTGGCTGTGGGTAAGATTTCTCTGTCTGTTTTCACCATTTCACTTTCCCTCAAGCTTCCCACCAACACATGAACACACACACTTTTAAAACCTATTTGTGCTTTCAACTGCATTATTATGCACCCATAACATAACTGAATTTCCTTGCCTGGAAGGTAAAGATATATGCATATAAAAAAAAATCTGTGTTGCACTTTGGAGAATTGGCTTGGGGTAATAAAAGGTCTTTTAACACTACATATGTGATTAATTGTTATGTGCATTCAGGAAGAGCAAGTAAAGGACAACACTAAAAGCTCAGTTTTATTTGTAATAATGGTCTGTGGTTCACACAATAATAAGTAACAGTGCGCCCTCAAGTGGGCACTCTGTGAACATCAACCTCTCTCTCTCTCTCTCTCCAGCGTGGTGTTTAAGGAATGAAGGGGTGAGCTCAGTCCTACTGGGAACATCCAATCCTGAACAGCTCACAGAGAACCTCGGGGCCATACAGGTGGGAACATGCAGGGAACACACATCATGTTGTTTTTACCTGCTGCCTGCTGAGTTTCCTCAACTGTACAGTCCACTGTCTCCACTTCTATCGATTTCTAGACCAAAAAGCAGCCCCTAGTCTATATCTGAATCTCTGTACTTGTGTTTTTCCTTTTACCTCCCTGTATTTCTTACATCCTTCCTTTCTTCCAGGGATACTCATTCTCTCTTTCTTGCTCAGGTCCTTCCTAAGATGACTTCTCATGTGGTGTCTGACATTGACCATATCCTGGGCAACAGACCGTACAGTAAGAAGGACTACCGCTCTTAGACTAGGTTGGTGGACTACCAAGAGGTCAGCTGTACCTACCTACTGACCATACTGCTATCATGGACCCACTGATCAATGTTAAAAGTCCGTGGTTCTCTCCTTGTGCCCTCACTCAGCTCCAGCCCACCTCAGCGTGGAGCAGACAGCCTTGCTAAACCTAGCATTGCATAACCTCGTCTGTTTGAGACGTGTCAGATCAGCTCTACCAGGTTCATCTCAGGTCCAGTCCAACTCAGCCAAGAAACACGCAACAAACTCTTTTTTCAGCCTCTAATCAACTTAGTCCATCAAAACTTTCAGCTCCCCAACCTAGGTGCTACCCCATTCAGCACCGGTCCATACAAATATAACTATGCAGAGCTTAGACCATGTTAACATTCAGCTCCAGTGCCATGCTGACAGCATTTAGAGCATTTCATCCTGGTTCAACTCCATCAAGGGGCCTCAATTATTAAAAAATTCAACATTTAGATGCTAAAGTCGACCCAGCTCCTTGTTTTTTCTACTTCACATTCACACAATTCTGCACATTTACAGTTGGGAGCTGAGCAGTATGGTACGAGAAGCACTGCAGGAGTATGTATAGTAAAATAATAATAATAATATAATAATAAACTTTATTTATATAGCACCTTTCATACAAGTAATACAGCTCAATGTGCTTCACGTTAAAGAAATTACATGCATTAAAACAGACAAAAGATAAGATAGAAAATAAAACCCATTTGATCTTTATTTTTTTTTGTTAGTGGCGGCAATTTGAGACGATTCATTGATTTATTTATAATAAATGAACCCGTGTACACTTATTTATCAGCACCTAAGTCTGTGGCGCTGTAAGCGTTTCAGAACCTCCTTTGCCTGTGGACACAGACGCACCACCAGACATTCAATTACACCGAAATAAGCCCTCAGCCTACTCAGAACATCTTCCCGAGGGCGTAATCTCACTGATGGTTTTATCTATGTCAGATCTCAACCTGAAGTTGGCCCAGAAAAAAACCTCATCCCCACAGGGAGGTTCTTAAATTTTCAGAATTTATCTTTCAAAAAGTGCCTTGCTCAAGGGCAACTTGATAGAAGTTGAGCTGAGTGAGACGGTATGTTATCTATTCACTTTTCCCACCCACATCCTCGCAGCTCAGCCGATGACTCAGACCCTCGAGTCACAAACCTGCTTCTCTAATGTCCAGGCTGCCAGCCACAAGTGATTTCATTTGAGCACAAAATTCAAACTGAGCACATATTTTATTTATGGGAATAATTGTACCCCAGCTGAATACGTCTGTGCAAGCATCTCACGCACAAATTATACGAGAGGTATCCCAAGAAAGTGGGCACGAGGAAGCTTCAGTTGCATGAACATCCTGTCAGTCAGCGCTCTCATTAAATCTTTATGCAGTGTGCAGAGAACAAAATGCTAATTAACATATGAGCTCAATACGCTCACCCACTGTGTCAGAGGCTCGTGTCATGGGATATAACATCGTGGATATTTTCCTGATGAAATTTGCACTTTAGCAAGGTGACCTACACACTCCTCTGAAACCTGATTTTAAAGAAAATCCAGCTCCAGTTAGCTTGTATTAGCTTTCCTTAAACTACCTATCAAATCCTACTAGATGTATCCAGTCCCATGTTTAGTATAATACAGAATAGTATTCAATAGTTATCTGATATTATAGGCTGCAAATCCTGAGCATATTAACCAACAGATGCATGTTCTCCCTGCTATAGTGTGCCTCTGTTTTCTTTTCTACAAAGCACATAATTAAAACAACAAAGAAGAGATTTGATCAAACAAGCTCGTCCTGTAAAGCAGAGCATCATGGGACGTGTGTCAGTGGGATTGAGACTCTTTCAGGGGAGAGAGTGAAGCATGTTGCCCCCCGTGTGGTCTTTGAGGAACTGCTGCTCCGCTTCACTAGATAGAAGAGAGAAAGTGGACTCCTTGTCTCTCAGTCTGCGTTCATTATGGGGACGCTCGTCTCCTTTTCTGCCTGTGAACTGAACCTGCATTTATCTAAATGAACCTCGCAAACATGGACTCAAGCATATAATAAATCAATATATATAATAAAAGGATCCTGACCTCCTGGCTGGTCATGTTTATAAATGCAAATACCCGCTTGTTAAAGGCACAGACGGGAATAGGCAAGATGTTTGGGATGTGGCAAAGATTACAGTATTTATTCTAGTAGTAGTTAATAAATATTCAATTTATTTTGACATTTTGTGATATTGGTTTTCTGGGGGAGATTTATGGGGATGTTTCATGTACATAAAATGTTAAAGCATATCTTGTAACATAAGGAAAACCATCAAGAAGACTTTCACGCATATGAGGACTTCACTGTACTGTATGGCTAATATAATATAATATAAATAAGATGTAAATAGAGTTGTTTTGTTGCTCCTCTGCAGTATCACTGCATCAGCTGCAGTGTTTGAGTCACTCTTCATCCTCCATCCTCCTGCAGCTTCACACGCACACACACACACAGAGAAAATTCATTTCTGCCTCCTGAAGGATACTTGATAGATGAACTATTTATAAGGAGCAACCGTTCATTTTATTGTTCTTGAACTGTGAAGTTGGATTATGAAATCTATATTAATAATGGCATTATTTCACAAATAAGCTTCTGTTATGAGAAGTAACAAGCTTAAGCATTTCCCACTGACTTGACCTTGAGTCATTATCTCTGGCCAGGTGGCTCGGCTCGCTTTCATGCATTGTTGTTGTGTTATTTTATTTTTTTCTTCTGGAAAACAAGCCATCACAGAGATCAGCAGAAATGTTGGCCGGGTCCCAGTTGAGTCACTGTCTTGTCCTTGGTGCACATTTGTTGACTTGCAGCACAGACACTCTCCAGCTTTTAATCAAAAGGAAATATCAGTCTTTTATGTTTATCAAGACTTTGGCCAAAAATGCTGTTACACATATTAGAATGAAACATCAATGAGGGACATTTGGCTCACAGTTTATTTTAAACAGCCTGGCCTTGGATGTGATGGACAGACATCCTTATGACAATTTCACTGGACGAGCCATCTACTCACAAAACATCTTTTCCCTTAAATACATTTTATTTACTGGACACCCATTTGATTCTACTTACTGTTAAGTAATTGGTAAACTGTCAGTCAGTATTTCCTCCTGCTTTTTTGGTGAGTTCAGTTTACTTTCCTTCACTGTAACTCGGTGGCAACACTGTGTGACATCACATACAGTAGTGGCACTTTTAGTTTGTGTGATAGTCAACAAGCGTCCATCAGTTCAGGTCAGCGATCCTGTCAGTGTGTGCGTGTATGTGTGTGTGGAGACTTCTCCACTCAACAGAGTGCCTTGACTTGAGTCCTGCTACAGTAAAAAGAAAAATCAGGGATGTGTTTCATTACCGGTTGTTAAATGGTGTTCGGATGCTGTCCTACAAACAAATGTGAGATTAGAACAATATTCATGCTGATTCTTCTATTATTAATCTACAGTGCAGTACGTGTTATCTATCGCTCGTCTATCTATTCACTTTAAATGCAGCAACACGTTCACAATGATTAGTGTAGAAGGTACTTTTAACTCAAAATAAAGGATACAATTCCTTTAATTGTCATCCTGTCAGTTCCATGTTGGCCTTTATTTATTTATTTTGCCAAAACCAGAAAAACTTACTGGAACAGTTTGATCAGACTGGGAAATATGTGGCTGCAGGACTTATGCTAAACAGCAGCATAGTTGCCCATTTAAACAGCCATTTGCTTCATGAAGCATCAGTTGAGTCTTTATGTTTACAGCTCCACAGGTTCTGGACTGTGCTCTTTAGAGGGAAACAAGCAATACAATCTTCCTTTGGGTACCAATGAAATATCATGTTATTTAATGCACTGACACACTGAATCATTTTGGGAAACTGGCCAAAATCTCTCAGTGTTGTATGTGAAAACATTGACTTGTGGGCATTAACTTTTTTCACCAACTTAATTAGTTATCAGCAGCAGTCTAACAGGTCTGAAGGTCAAAATGGAACAAAGCTGTGGCTAAATGTTTAACTAGATAAGATGAAGGTCTGATGTGTCACATCAGCTTTAACCCCAAATCCAACTTAAATCCATTCTGATGACAACATGAAGTAACCTGCGTTGTTTTCTACAATATGCACATTTGTGGATGGAAAATCGACATCGAGTTTGTTTCTATTTTTTTGTTGAAAAGCGACATGCAAACCATCAGTGTATTATTTCCTCTCCTGAACAGTGGTTTTTCTGTAAATATCTCTGTCCATATGAAAGTGTGATTATAAATAAATGCATTGCCAATGGAAACATCAATGTCTCACTTTTTGCTTGTGATGTCGATCGCTTGCTAGTTACTTTATTCTGAGATATATTTCAACCTCATTCAAATAGGTTAAACTCAGAAAATGTGTGTAAATTGATCATTAAACACTGATTGTCGGTCACTTACACACACACACATATACACACAAGATCAATCCAGAAGACAAGTATACCTGGTCGCTTTTATTGATACAAAAAAACAGAAGACGGACCTGGAGAAAGACCCTCCAGACATTTGATCATGAATTTCATGAAGTTGAAATGTGATATTTTAGTCCCATTCAAAGCCCATTCCTAACTTCCGTGAAAAAAAATACACCCTTGTTAAACCCACTCCCTCCCCTCCCACCCGACCCCGCCCTTAATCCCTCATCCCTGCAGCTTGTTCCCATTTTCTTCTCCTTTACTTGGAGCCGGTGGATAGCAGAGCGATGAGTCCTGAAGAGGCACTGATGGACAGAATGTAGTTGCTGGGAAAAAAGTAAGTTAAGGCAAAAACACACATTGAGAGACTGCTTAATGACAACTTGTCTACAACACTCTTTAATTAAATCTAAAAAAGGACTCAAAGAAAAGACAATTAGTTATATTTTAACTACTTGAATCCTCCAAAAGCTTTTCTCCTTGTCTTGTCTACTTAGCTAATTTTATCCAGAGCCAAAATATAAACCAAACAAACCTCTATTGGTATTAAGTCTATCCTGTTTTCACATGTAATTAGTTTGGATGATACTGTGTATATGGGTTTAAAAGGATACACGGTGGGGTTGAAGTTCTTCAGCAAGAAGAAGGAGGCGATGATGACCAGGACCAGGAAGAGAGTGTTGTTGTAGAAGATGGAGAAGGTGGTGGCCTCGTAGTCAGCGACCTCATTCTTCTTCCACAGGATCCTAAACGAACAGGAGAAAAACAGCTGTCATCACTTTCATTATCATGTACAATACAAATACTGTCGTAATGGAGGAAGTCAAACTTTCTAAACCATGTTTAAGAATAATGCCATATATAGATGATGAAGATGATTAGTAATGGCTCTTGTGGTCTAAGGTCATCAAATTGTCAACTTTGATGTCCCCCAAGTAATCTAATCACTGTTGAGACAATTTACTGGACGTACTTGTGTCATTTTGTGAGAACTTTCTCTCTCCTGTGTGCAAACATATTTTGCAGAAAACACCCCAGCGGGAGTTGACTAAAACCTAACACAGGCAGTATCTGTGTTATGTGGTACCAGCTGACCCAAGTAGGACCATAATTACAAAAAAAGTCAACAGGCTTGCAACAAGACATGACTGTGTGACTGCTCTGAAGCCAGGTGACAACACCGCATTTAAATTTCATACACATGTATGTCTGACACATTACACTTTTATCCAGACGGGCTAAGTCTCAACTTGTTTTATTCTTTAAAATGTTTCCTCTCATCCAAAGAGCTTCTTCACTTCTGACTAACTAGAGGCGAGTCCCAGACGTCTGCAGGGTCGTTAACCTAGATTAAATGTCAGAGATTCCTCACCTCACCAACCCAAAACAAGGCCAGCTGTCCTTGACTTAACCCTTCTGGATATACCGTTACTCTATGACTGATGAACTTCACAGACTTATCACAATGACTTCGTCAAAGCTAAGTGGAAATAATCCAGCACAACACTGTTTCAACATGTTTTACCTCTCATCTTTCTCCTTGCGGGACATTTTGCGGTTGTCTGCCTCAGACAACTTCCTGGTCACCTCCTTGGAAACAGCATCCTCACGTTTCTGGGCAACTCTGGAGGATCAAGAGAGAAAAGTTGCAAATATTAGGAGTCAGGGGGAGATTTTTCTCAAACTTAGAAAATATATTTTGAGGCAAAGTGACTGATAAGAATAAAAATGTACTTGATGGTTAACTAGTAATCCCCTCAGTTGTGGTTACAAAGCACTTTGTTTACTGAACAGCTAATCAAATGTACTGGCATGAGTATTGCATCTTGGATTCTTACTCTGCCTGCTTAAATAGACTCAAACTTCACTCAAAAGGCATAAAAATCATGTGTTACATGTCTCGAGAAAGGCAACAGCAACATGATGTTATGACACCAGGCAGATCAATGAATGCTAACGACCACTAAACTAATCATCTAACTCAATGTTGTGCTGTGTTTTTCCGTCTTACTTGTGTTTGAGAACAAACTTGACGTTCTTGTAGGCAAAGGCCACCAGGTAGGTGCTGACCAGAGTCATCACAGCGTACAGGACTGCAGACTGGACCAGGTCCATGTGCCAAATCCTCCAAAACAGCCCTAAAGAGACAGACAGAGACAATCACACTGTTAGCAATGTTTTAAAATGATTTTAGGTCAGTGAGCTTTTAAATACGCTGCCTCTTCCTGCTGGAACAATGTACAGAAGGATCTGAAATTGTCAGAGCTGATTATAACGGGGGATTTCAGTCCATTTTAAAGGATCTAGAAAATAGTACTCTTGGTCAATGTGACTTTCCACTGAAATCATCCCTGTTTATGCATCATAACTGGATTTTTGTCCTTGTATTGCATACTAATTGGATATTGTTGTGTTCACTTGTTTGTGGAGTGTGACCGTTGTCTTCATCCGTTTGTGTTGTTTGTGTTTATTGTAGTAACGATGCTTATGCTTCTCTCTTGGCCAGATCACTGTTTGAAAAAGAGATTTTAATCTCAATGAGTGAGCTTATCTATTTTTATTTTAACATGAATCCCTCTGTACAGGTCAAGTAGAACCTATGATCATGAAATGAGTAATTCATTGTGAGGCAATGTACTGTTATACCTTGTTGTACATGTGTCAGTGTACCATTCTGTACTTTTTGTTGTTTGTTTCCTTTTTTGTATGTCTATCTTGTATAAATGTAAAAGATTTTAATCTCAATGAGACTTTTCACCTGGTTAAATAAAGGATAAGAAGAGTATGCAGTTTGTGTGCAAAAGCTTTTTGGTGTTTTCCATAAACTAAAACCAGTGTAGAGTAAACTAAAGATTGTGAATTCATCTTCATATTTTATATTTTCACTACAACATGGACCTATCTGCTTATTACCAAAGTCCTAACCAGCTACAACACATAATTACAGGAACTCTGCTGCTACACTTTTCATGACAGTTACTCGGATACAGGAAACATATCGCAGCTATTCTTGTTCATAATAGCATTTTATTATGTCTAATCTCACTGAAGCAGTCCTTGCAGGTACTCTGAGCAGCCAATCAGTCCGTTTTTCCCCCCTGTATTGAATGAATGGTAAGTGTTAGCTCAGCTGGTTAGCAGCAGCCAGCTTGTGCAGTGTGTGTGCGGATACTCACAGATGGGGATGGCGGAGACGATGAGAGCATTGCCGTAAAACAGCGCGGTGGACTTGGCTGAGAGGTTTCTGCTGAAGTCCTGGAGCAGAAGGTCTTCCTCGGACTGTTGCTTGCTGCTGCCTTTAGGTGCCATGTCTGCGGATTGAGCGGCCTGTCTGCTGCTCGGCTCTGGACACAAGAAGACTGACACGTCGGAGTAGAAGGAGACGAGAGGACGCGTCAGCATAAAGCCGGAAACACGTCAGCTTTCTTACCGTCTGTCTGGAAGAACGACGCGCTCTCAGCTCACTGCTGCCCCCCGCAGGACGGGAGGAGGGATCGCTGTAGTCTGCTGATGTGTGACAGACGTACTTCACTTACTGTAGGTTGAATTACAATGCCAAATGAAATGCACCTATATCTTCTTCGAACAAATGTTAAGGAATAGGACTGCTGTCAAATTAAACCTGGGATGTTATGTAACTGAATTATTGAATTGTATGAATTAAGGTGATTTACACCTTTCAGCATTTTCAGGCTTTTCAACCTCACAACAAGTGTCTCAGATTTCAGCCTGAACTGTCCCACATTAGGGAATGCACATAATCTGGGACAATTTGGCACAAGGAGCAATTTTATATTCACCGTTTACTATTCCTAGTGTGATACCTGCATTCTCTTTTCCAATATGATTAGAAAACACCTTGGGGATTTCAGAGTGGCATCGGCTGCAGATATAACGTATTGGCTTCAAATTGAAATGTACTTCTGAAGTGCCAATTGCAAACCTACATTACTCTAATTGTCCCTACAGAACAAATGTATTTAAATACTTTTTTTAAAAAAACTTTTGCAGTGTTTATATACTTCTTACTCATTTTATTTATATTTTTTAACCTCTTACCAGGCACACCTATTTTTCTGTAGGGTCCTGAAAATAATATAGCCAAAATAAAAAGGTTACTGTTCATGAATGTGGTCTTGAACTGAATTGAACTGAATAGAATTGAATTGAATTGAACTGAAAATTGAAATTGGAAGGACACTGCATTGGTATTACTACATTATTTGACACAGCTTTGCTTTCCAACAGGGTCAGTTCACACCAAAAATAAAAAATAAATAAAATTAAATAAAATTAAATGTTTACTTTCCTTAGGAGCAGATCATTTAAATTGTCCAGGTTTTGATTTATCCATCTCTGAGATTTATTCCATTTATCCCAATATAATACAATTCACAAAGGTGAACGACAACATTATAAATTGTGATTTAAAATTGAGATTAACCTGTTAAATGACACTTTAGCCTCCGTAACTTTGGTTCAGGATCACTTATACTCATTCTGACTTTTTGGTTGTAAAAGTTAAAGAGTTACTTTTTAAATGAGACCATAGTTATGAACAGTAGTCTTTTTATTTTGGATATATTATTTTCCGGCCTCTGCACAAAAATAGGGGTGCCTTGTAAGAGTTTAAAAACATCCAGGAAAAAAGTCCTCCCAAATGTCAAACCACAGACCTCACTGTCAACAGTTTTCATTTGAACAGCAATGAAAAAAAAAAAGTCCCAGTGAAAACATTTAGACAGCATGATTGTGCATCTCAAAACCTGGGCAAAGATTTTTGTTTTTTGAGTGAACCTATCTTTCAAACCCTCTTTTCTATATTAAGTTCTCATTTTTGACTACTTTGAGTGCAGGTTCCAAAAGCATCAAGATGAAAAAATTACATCAGCTTCCTAACTTTAAAAAATCCTACAAACTGTGTTTTTCATTAAAACATCTACACGTCTTCAAAGCTGCCTCTTATCATCTGCAAATATCAGCCTCAAAAGAAGATATAACGGACCAAATGTGCAGTTCCTCTTTTCAGTAGAATCATTACTTGCTCACTGTACCACCACTACCATCCAATTAAAGTCACATCAGCATGTTTCTTTGTAGATGCCTCAGTCTTTATTACTTTGACAAAAAACTTCTTTTTCCCTGGGTAGAACAGAAAACTGCTCTGCCTTTCTTATTCAGTCATTTTCCAATTTCTCATAGACTCCAATTACTCCCCTTTCCTCCACTTTCCTCTTTGGATGCTCCATAAACTACACTTCTCCCCTTACAGCGCTGTTTGCCACTTTCAAGAACTACGAGCTTTTGGAGCAGAAGCTGTCGCTGCATATGGAAAGTCTTCTCATGGTGAGGGGTTTGAAGTTCAGGCTCTAAAACAAAGCATCTACCAGAGTTACTGCAGCACTTGCAGGATTCACATTTTGCCCACTAGAGGTCAATATCTTCATGTTGGTACATGTCAGTTTAGTTATTCATGTGAGGCACATCTCCTGAGGGACTGACAGTGAGTGCAACAGTAGAGCTGTGAGTCACAAACAATCAAGAAGAATAAGGTCATGGCCTCATAGTAGTTATAGTTATTTTAGTGACAGAAAAAGGGTGTATATTTCCTTTTTAGGGTTTTAAAGGAGCAATTACACTGTGTAGAGGGGTGGATATCATTCAGTGGGGAGAGATTTGAAGTAATTCTTGAGAAAATGAGCTTTCAGGTCTACAGCAGAAGTTTGTAATGACCAGTTTTGGGGGTAACATAGAACAAAGTAATGCATTAGAGTACTCAGATTACTTTTTTGTTGTAACAAGTGACATAAGGATTAGTTTTGCAATTCAAATAATCAGTTATTTATTTACATTTTCAAATAAACAATCCATTACTGTTAAAATACTCTAGCAGGCTGAGGATTTGCCATGGCAAGAACTCAAGCAGAGAGATGATCTCATGAGAGACTGTGTGATTTTATTGGTAGCAACAAGCAAACCATCAACACTGTGATGCCCTCTCACAGCATGCTGGAGGGAAGGTACTAACTGTGCCAAAAATGCATTCTTTCACAACAGCAAACTGTAAACTACTATAAACATTGTAGAAACAATGTGAAGAACAGTAACACTAATGACTATGTACCAACTAACATCTGTGATGATTTAGGACACAATTTATCTTAAAGGTGCAGTGTATAGAATGTAGTGGCATCTAGAAGAAAGGACTTGGCAGAAATGGAGTATAATATTCATAAGTATATTTTAATTAGTGTATAATCACCTGAAAATAATAATCGTTGTATTTTTGTTACCTTAGAATGAGCCCTTTATATCTACATAGGGAGTGGGTCCTCTTCCATGGAGGCCGCCGTGTTGCGCCACCATGTTTCTACAGTAGCCCAGAATGGACAAACCAAACACTGGCTCTAGAGAGGGACTTTCGCATTTTTTGCAAGTTTCACAGCCACCGTAGGTTCTCCTACACACTTGGAAGGGGACAGGAGAAGTATTCGGTTGGTTGCAATCTGCAACCTCACCACTAGATGTCACTAAATCTTACACACTGGTCCATCAAGCTTATGTCCATAAACACATTGCCTCTGAGAATGCTGGGAAGCTCTGCCCAGCTACCCCCAAACGTGCTACAATTTACTATATTTCCCTGTTTCTTTTGTTGCTACAAAAAACAAAAAAAAGAAAATATCCGATGCATTCACACTGTTTCTTTACACAAAGAATCGCAAAGGGGAAAATGGGGCAAAGGGCAAAGTACTCTAACAAGTTACTTTTCTCAGTAGGTAATGTTGTAACATAGCAAGTTAACTTTTCATGGCATTTATGTTGTAACATAACAAATTACTTTTAAAAGTAACATTACCCAACACTGGGAATGACTAGAGAGACTTCCAAAGCACAACTACAAATAAAATCTTCATAAATGTGTGAGTTAATGAGACTTCTCTCTACTCTACAGGTCCATATCATGGCCTGCTGTAGAACTCTTCTTTCAGTTTGCAACAGCAAAGCACACACACACATATTCAAGACCTATTTAAAACTGTTCCTCCACACATACACTTCCTCATCTGACAAGCATGCCACAATCCATGGTGTGCATGAGAGTGTGACCCTTCAGCTACAGATGCATAACCCATTAGAAGAGAACTAGCATCTGCAAAAATCCTCTCTTTCTTATCTCATCATCCAAACCCGTCATACGCCTGCCGCTGGAGACGTTTTAGGACTGCAGAAAAACCAGACAGATATTGGACCTGCTGCTGCTGCAGTCACCGCAGTGCTTAACCCCCTGCTGGGTTCTTCTCTTTCTTCCTCTGTGTTTGCAGCGGCAAGCAGCATGTGCGTGTGAGTGAATGGGTTTGTGTGTGTGGAAGAATGCAATGCAGACAGGCAGGTTTGCGTGATGTCCCTGACGTTAAATGGGGATAGAGCTTAGGGATTAAGCGTGCACTTCAGGGGTGCAGGAAGGAGGCAAAGAGGAGGAGAGGGAGGGAGGACGCGGTGATGCCAAAAGGCCTGCCAACACAATGCCAAGCGAGGCTGGTGATCACTCTCTCTCTCCCTCATGTGTGAGTGCGTATGTTCGTGCCAGATTACTTTGGCTTTGCTGACACCACAGACATAACCACAGGGGCAGACACACATACTGACCAGCCACAGCCAACAGGAACTATACCGAGAGGAAAACACACACACACACACACACACACACACACACACACTGGCACACACTGGACTCCTTCAGGGTGGTTTTAGCTTTGACCGTTGCCTAAGGAGTATATATGACACATCACCTATCGCAGTGACAAATTATTTTTGAGTTGTCTTCCATCAGTTGCTCAAAGCTAAGCTCTAGGAGCACTACATCTCTTATATCTGCATGCCACAACACCGTATATGTGTGTGTGTGTTTGTGTGGTAATGATACTGTGTAAAAATAGCAGCATTGTGCCATCGGCTTTCCAAGGCAATGAGATCAACATTAATCTCTTAGCATGTGCTTTTTTTATCAGTGTTTTTCCTCTTCATGTTTCTGTATCTTCAAATAACAGATTGATGTACAAGAATGAAATCCTTCAGTTGCACAAAAACACGAATCACAGGAAGACACGCACATAAACATTTATGGAAAATGAACAAGAATCAGATGAGGAGAGTGTGACATTCATTTAAATGAGCCCGCGCTTATTGAATTTAAAAGGTATCTGAAACAAAAGTGGTCACAGAACTAAATGATTTTCCACAGTGTTGGATATTATGGAAGTCCCCTGCCACTGCAAAAATAATTCACAAATGGTATAAAGTATGACTGAGCAGGCGTGTGGTCACAACATTCTCTGTCGCCTGATGGTTAAAAGAGGAACAGCATTTATTAATGTTTTATCTCTGACATGTGGCGTGAGTTCCTAGATTGGAGGATCCAGAGAGGGAGTTTATGGTTTTTTTCCTTTTCCTCCTTTCCTGGTTTCTCAGTTTCCTCTCTGAGACAGTTCCATAGAGAGAGAGCAAAGTTACTTTCTCAGTTTCTTTTGGAAATGGAGTTTATCTCATAAAATATGACAAATTTTTGTCAAACTAAACCAAAACAAATGTGAAGCACATTTTAGTCTAGCGGAGTCATCTTTATAGAGCGCTTTAAATACAGATTTGAGCTTTGCAGTCAGTATTACTCAGAAATAGAATAATTAGAACATTTACAATCATGCTTCTATAGTTTGTTGTTTGCATTCAGTTTCTGTGAACTTTGACACAACTTTGGCGCTTTTAGCAGACTGTCTTGACTGTGCTGACCTTTGAATGGAGAGCAAGAGATTTTTCACTGTAGGTCTACTACACCGTCCACTTTTATTTAACCCCCCTTATCCGAGTACAAACTGCTCCACAAAAGAGGTGTGATTTGCAGGGTTTTTTTTGTTTGTTTGTTTGTTTTTTATGATCAAATGATTATTGATTGTAGATCACCAAGCATATAGGAAACTCTACTCAGGGAATGGGAATGAAAAAAGACAAGATAAAAAATAGAATAATAAAAATAAGAACTATAAATGAATGAATAAATGTAAAAAACAAGAGAAATAGCAGTTATTTCTGGTGTAACAGGATATTTCAGTTATACACACCCTTAGACAGTATAACAAGTTGCTGTGTTGAGAACATCAAACAATTAGCAATGTTCAGCTCCTTCACAGCACAAATCAAATAAATATAGTACAGATTCGCATGCAGAAAAGCATTGATAAACACGAGTATTCATCTACAATATACTTTATAGAGAGTTAATTTTATATTATTCCAAATCAATGTATCAAAAACTCCCTGGAATTAAATCCATCTGTCCAACAGATATGACCCATTACTTCCCTTGAGCTGTAACACACTGACTTCCCATCAGTTACCCGCTTCAGTAGACAAAGATAGCACAAACAACAGATGGACATCCATTAAACACAAAAAGGGCCCAAAATAAATAAAAACAATAATGAGTCAATGTAAATGTACAAATAAACAAAACACCCCAGACACGGAACTGCCCTCGATAAAAAATCTACAGTAGAAAACAACCACAACGATGACAGAGATAACAAACAATATATACTAATTAGAGATATACAGATATAAACATACACATACATGGACATGTATGTATATAGCCCATGGTACTAATTAGAACGAGTTATGTAAGAGGAAACGAGGTCAAGGCAAGGCTAAAGGATAGGTTTAGTTAATCGCCTGGATTATCTCGATAGCTTTAGACCAATTGGTCACAGTATCAACTGTAGCCCTGTTGATTCTGCCAGTTGACCTTTCAAGTAGACAAACAAACATTGGAAGAAAAGTTAGGCCAGGTTCTCTTCATGATAACAGTGGGTTCAAACCGATTCTTAAAAATGGTTTTCTTAGCAGCATTTGAGGCGGCTAATATTATTAGTTTCTCCCGAAAAGATAACAAAATGTTATCTACTCCATTGAAAAAAATGACAGTTTAACATAACGATGATTGGTGATGGGTCACCTATTAACTAGTCATTTAAGTTACATTTTTACTGAAATAAGCCCACATTAACCTACAAGATGGGTAGTGAATTAAACAGTGGCTCCTATCATTGCTTTATTTTTAAAATATCATCCATGTTGCTTGTCCTACACCTATAAACAAGTGTTTTTTATGTGGGAGTTCGTCATGAGAGTTCAGAGGCTCAGAAGCTGTTCAGTTGTGATTTGCTTTCAGCGCCTTCAGCAGACACGCCCCCAGAGTTTCAGAGCATCCCATTGGCTATTCAGGAGGAAGCGTCAAATATGGGACAAAAGTATTTGTACTTGTGGGTTCGATTTGTACTCATATATTTGATTTGTAGCTGTAAACTTGGGATTCACACATATAACTGAGTTCTGTGTGAACTTTTCACCCTCAAACAGATAGATGTGCAACTGAAAACTGATGTGCAACCACAAATCTTTTTTGTAACTGCAAATCTTCTTCTTTATGTACTCACACATTGAAAATTGTTTGTGCAAAACTTTTTCAACTATTCATAAAACATCATGCACAGCCACAGATCTCCTTACAGATTCGAAAAATTAAAGCTATTTGTTCAGATATTTTTATATATTCAAACATTTGAATTCATTTGATCAAAACATTTTTATACATTGACATATTTGAATGTGTTCAGGCAAAATGTTTTCACGCATTCAGATATGGTGATACACAGCTACAATGCTTATTACCCTAATTCTATTCCATGTAACTGGGCCTTAAAGGACAGTTCACTATTTTTCAAGTCTGTCTTAAAATAACAGTCAGGTGTCCATATGAACAATATGAAATTCCCTCTTTGTGTTTCCTCGGACAGTGTTTCCCTGTTGAGCTGTGGTGGAAATATAGTAACAAAAAGAGAGACTTTGGCACAGAAAAAGACTGTAACATTGAAAAATATCTACATTTTTGCACAGAAGGAGGCTTGTGGATTTTGGCTCCCATCAGTTACACTGTATAGTTAGTGCATTATGAAGGGATCTTCTAATGGTCAGTATGAACAGGAGGAATGATTACAGCAGGAAAAACCTGTTTCAATGTTCATTTGGGCTCCTGACTGTTGTTTTAGGACAGACTTGAAAAATTGTGAACGTATCCTTTAAAGGAGAGCTTTAAATTGTTGACATTAAGTGATTACATAATCAACAAAATGAAGGAAGAGAGTTCATAATTTTGGTACAGCCTAGGAGAAGACTTTGCCACTAAAGGAGTCAGGTAAGTGGCCACAGGCCAGTCATGTGACACTGGCCCAAAATGACTTTTTTAAGATACACAATCATTACAAAGAAATGGTAATATCTGAGTATTGGACTAAAACATTTGAAACACTACAAATTGCTTATGATGTTAACAGTTACTTCTAATCCATGTATGGTGATTTTTGGTGTTCTTTATAACGATAACCTGTCTGGCTCAATGTAAAAGGTCCTAGCCTTCACTACCTCGCTCGCTAAAGTGCTTTATTATTATGAAGTGGAAGCACGTTTCACCCCCTGACTTTGAAGATTGAATCAAGGAGACACTGAAATGTATTAAGCTGGAGAAAATAAGACACCCCACTAACAGCTCAATAAAAACCTTCCATGCAATCTGGAAGCCCTCGCTGGATGATATAAAATCTGTGACACGGGTGCATACTGCTGTGAAGGACTGACACTCCTCATTAATTCACTAATCAATTGATCCATCTAATTTTTTTTTAAATTATTTATTCATTTATTTTCTGTTAGTTTATTTTTATTGTTTTTTTTAATGTATGTATTTTTTAACTATTAGTATGTTTTTTGTCTGTTATAAGTGGTTGTAATGGGTGGGGGGTGGGTAGCTGGCAGCTATAAGCTTTGATTTTTTTGTAAGTGTCAAATGTTATAAATCAAGTTGGGGGTTCAGGGGGGGTAAGAAACAGTTGTATTCCAAGGGGCTGTGGATATTATTTTATGTTAGAAAACTTCATGGAAGAATGGATAAGTAGAAAAGAAGGAGCAAGCCAGCGATGTAAGGGGACAGAACATTTGGCTTTCACTTCATCAGTAGATCATCGTCACCTCTCAGGCCAAAATGAGACTGAACACGACACCAGCATCCTTGTGTCAGAGTGAGAAGGATGGAGGCTGTAAAATGAACCGATTAGAGTGGGTAGACAGACAGAAGCACCTGTGTGACGGCACTGAAGCCGCAGGGTCCGGTGACATCTCTTCTGTCATATCTTGCTTTCATTAAAGAAAAGATCCTATACACCCTCCCACCCACGCAAAATACACCCAGCCCTCTCTACCCGCACCCATAATGCCTTTCCCCTTTCATGGACATTTGCTCAAATGGTTGCGTGTGCTTCTCCATTCCTATCTCCTTCACGTCCTGTGATTTATGTTCCTCTTTCGGCTCAAAGGCATACAGGAGAATGTGATATGGCGGAGGGTGGAGCTGAGGGGCGGAGCTGAGGGTTGGGGATCCCTCAGAGAGATGAAGGGAGGAAAAAGAGTGAAATATTTGTCTTTTCAAAGGATGCCAGACATGTGTTTACACTTTCTGCCCACTTTCACCATAAATAGTTTCCTCACCCCTGGGGTTGAGCGCAAGCGTGTGTGAGAGAGAAAGACAGACACAGAGAGAGAGAGAGAGAGACAGAGAGATGGAGAGACCCAAGAGACCCTAAACCTAAACTTTGATCTATTTTCTCTATTCTCTTCCCTCATCTTTGGTGGGAAAATGAGTTGGAGCAAAAGTAATAAAATCTGTGCATGCCACCATACGCACACACGCACAACTGAGACTGTTTGTTTTTTTGCAAGAATCCATTATCATCTAATTTACTTTTTAAGATTGAGATTTATTTTGCGCACACACACAAATGCTCTACACATGCCATTGATTATACATTTATGAGAGCCTGCACTGCAAAAATGACAAAACAAGACATTTAATATGATATTGTTTCAGAATTTCCTTAAAACAATCTCAAAATCTGCCAATTGTGACCAATTGTTTCTATGCAATTACAGCCTGTTTGAAAATATTTTTTGGACCAAACATCACTTTTTTGGGACACTTTATTAGACTATTTCTGGAATATTCCTAGAAAGTGAAAATCCATCAAAAAGGCAGATTAATTTACACATGTAAAGAAAAAAAGCCCTTAAATTTTAGTTGTGTCAGTAGGTTTTTTTTCTTTTAGAGTGTGCATATCTATCTCAGCTGATGATGACAATAGTGGAGTGACTCATATGGTAGGTGTGGAGGTGTAGCTGCGGTCAGATAGATATGTTATTTATCAGGTCAACTAGACCCAGACATCGAGATTTATAACTATCCAGATTACAGTGACACAGGCTCAGCTTCTCAGAGTTATGGTGACCCTCCAGGCAAACCTCAGACCCAAAACAAATATTCACGTGGTTCCATTCCTTCACTCCAATAAGCCCCAGATTTCACAGTGTACTAACACAAATAGATAAGATTAATCGCTCTGTTTTAATGTGTGGCCGTGTCGTCTGTTTGCAAGGCTGCTTGCTCTTGAATGAATTACGTGGGAATTTATATCCTTCAACAAATCTAATGATGAGAACGCTGTGCACAGGACATTGTGTGTGTGTGTGTGTGTGTGTGTGTGTGTGTGTGTGTGTGCATGCGTGTGTATGTTAGCCGATGTTCAGAGACATGAAGGCTAACCTGCTGCCAACTTGGTTTGTCTCAGAAGCAGAGAGAAAGCAGAAGATGTTGACATTTTGGCAGTGGAGAGAAGCTGCTGTTCCATCTGCATCTGAAAGGTCACTGCGGTGGGTTTTGGAGCACAGCATGTGTGTGTGATGTCTGTGTGTGTGTGTGTGTGTGTGCCCCTGTGCTTGCCAAAAGCAATGTGTTTAATTTGTGTGTCTTTCTCATCAATTCTGTGTGAAAAGAGCAGAGGAGAGCTATAAACAAAGATGCAGGAAGCGTTGGGCATAGTACAAACAGAATAGTAGGAATCCAGGCCCCACCTTTCTCTCACAAACACACACATACATTCATACACGCACATTCTTGCTTTGAAGATGTTTATAGGAACGGGCTAGTTGAAATATTACTCCAGCATTTTTGGAAATTCTGTCTCGCTGACTCAGATGAGAAGTGTGTGTTCAATATAGAGAGCCAAAGTGGTGACATCACATCCGGGCTAGCCTCTGCTCCACTAGCTTCTGTAACTAAATGCAATAAAACATTACTTTCATTGTCTTTCTGGAAAAAAAAAGCATCTTCATAGGATCAACTTTCCTTATTCTAGGACAATTCAGCATCCACTACAGCAGTTGGAGGCAGCTGTGGCTCAGGAAGTACAGCAGGTCGTCTACCAATGAGAAGGTTGGCAGTACGATCCTCAACTCCTACTGTCCACATGCCAAAGTGTCCATGGGCAAGATACTGAACCCAATGTGTGTGAATGGGTGAGTGAACAGTAGAAAAAACATTGTAAAGCGCTTTTAGATAAAACCGCTGTATAAATGCAGCCATTTACATTTATTTTTACTGCTTGGTATTAAATAATGATTACTATTTTAGCATACAGAAAACTACAGCTCCCACAAAAAATTAACCACAAAACAGCACAGGTACCAACAGCATTGTAACTTGGTTTTGGACTTGGCTTATGGGAAATGGGGTAATATATATAATAGTATATAATAGAAATATAGATATATACAATATAGATCTTGGAACTTCTAAGAGTTGCTAGCTTTCATAAAAACCAAAAAGTAAACCTTTGAGAAGCTTCAGTACTGTCTTATTTTCACAGTTTTAACTAAAACCAGCATTAATTGCTAATTTGGCCACTTGGAGGTCACAAAGAAGCTGAATAAAAAACATCAACATATTATCACCTCATAGAGTCATTGTTGTGGTGAACATTTTAGCAAACATGGGCACCTGGTTATGTTTTAAAATGGGGGAGCAAACTTGGAAAGATACATAATTGGCAGGGGGTCTGGAGGCCCTTCCCCCAGAAAAAAACAACAAATTTCCTGCATTTCTAAACCACTTAACCTCTTGGATTAATCTAACTTAAAAACCTATTATTGGGAATCACGAGAAAGTTTCAGAGCGACAGAGTGATGGTCTACATAACGTGCTGCTGTTGCGCTGTGCTGCTCTGTCTTGTCTGTCTGTGCACTGTTGGTGTCCTCTTTTCGCGCTGTGACATTATCAGTTATGAATTTGTTTTTCACTGCATGAGAAGAAGGAGGTGTGACATGAGAGCGTGTGAAAAGTGTCAATAGCGTGACTATCATGGTCAATGCATGAGAGTTGGCAGTGCTGTTAATAGCTAATTTAAACTTTGGCTGGAGTCAGTGGGCTGACTCCAGCCAAAGCAGGATAATTCAACACACACTAGCCTATCTTTTCCTACATTCTATTTTCAGTCAGTGATCACAGTTAAGATAAATGGCATGTTTCTCACCTTTGTACACAGTCACACTCCTGTGTGAATTGACAGACTGACTGACAGCCAAAGCATGCTGTGGCAAACAAACTTTTAACAAACTTTTATTACTTGTTTTTGTCAGTTGCTTAAAATATTAAAATGATGATCGACATATGTTGCTTAAATATAATCACCTGATTGTGGGGACTGTATAATAAGTTTATTTTTAAAAGACAAAAAGTGGTGTAGCAAAACCATAACTTTGCCCCCCCTAATTGAATAATAGGGATGTATTTGCTCCATTTGCTCCATAGCTCAGGCGCCTATGTTAGCAAACATTGCCTATCCACATCCAGCAGACACAGGTCAACATTATTAATCATTTTAAGTCATGCTTAAAAAAAATCTAATACTCACTCTCCTTTTAGCTCTCTTTTGGTCTCCACCAGCTTCTTGGAGAATTATAATGCTCTCCAGCTTCTAAATGCCCCACTGTGTTCACCAGGTAGTCGATAACTAAGTGCAGCTTTTAGATAGCCACCAATAGTTCCAAGAGTCAACTGGGTTTTGTTTGTGAAAAAGTGAAATTTCAAAAAACTTCTCAAATAGAGTAAAGTTTTTCAGTGATGAGATTTGCCTCACTCCACTCCATGTCTCCATTTAAGTAATAGCTGAAAAAAAGGAGAGAAGCAAATTTGGACAATGTGAACAATGACCAGAGGAGCTGACTCTTTGCACTTGCAAACTGAACTTGAGACATTTGCTCTGGTCATGAATAACAAACACAACTGTGAGGGCAACTGGTGGTGAGTTGTATCGAGTGACAGGAAGGGTTACAGACCCCGTAAGCACAAACCTGTTGGAAGGATGTGCTGGGACTATTCAGTTTGGACATAATGTATCTCAACTGTCAGCTCATGGTTGCCAGAGGAGGCTGACAAGATGGTTTGGCAGTTGATCCGCTGTCATGGAAGCAGCTGCGAGGAGCTATGGCCAAAATATGTTCTGTGCCCGTCATAGTGGCAACCTAAGTCTGCCCTGATGTCGAGTCAAACGAGTTCTTCATGCCAGGTTGTTAAACAGTTTAGAGCAAGTGTAGAGCCTCAGATTCACAATGAACAAAGCAGATTCCACTCATTTACCCACAGACCAGACTTTCACTTTTTCAGATATAACACATGAGTAATGAATGCTTATCTAATTCTGTCAGCATGTTTTGTAGATTTGTAAACGGCAAAGATATCCTGAGAGAAGTACAGTATGCGTGGAGTGTGAGGAGCCAAGAGTTTACCCAGCCTTTGAACACTTGGTGTGAGAGCTGTGTTTGCATTCTTGGCGCTAAGTCAAGCTCTTTTAAGCTGGATGTCAGATCTGCTGCTTATGATGTTCATGGATGAGATATCAAGATGCCAAAAGGTCTGTGAGGGCTCCAGTTTAGTGACATTAGAGTGGCATCTCAGATGGTAGTTTCTTTTGGTCTCATTCTACGCCACACTGGAACAGTTTGCTGTTTCCAAATATGAGACTGTGATCATCCCTTGAAAAAGGAGCAATTGGTTATCCCTCATCTACCCCACTCAGATGGGGAGCTGCACCATAATCAAGAGGTAGTGATGAAAGGGATTGTGAGAGTGGATAGTAATTAGGTGCTTGCTTTACCTTCAAAGAATAGATATTTTCATTAAATACATCTTAAATGAGGACAGGATGCGGCAGGGTTGAAGTGTTTGAGTTTGCAGCTATACTGCTACATACATTCAGCATGTGTATGCACAAATACATGACTCTGATGTGTTTGTGCGATATGTTTGTACAACATATGGGGAGCATCAGCGGTCAGATGGTGCAGTTGGAGAACATGTGTGAAATAACAGGAATTCTTAGATACACACAATGTCTGATGTAGACCATATAAAAACCAGGATTCAGACTGAAGGACTGCTGGTGCAGACTGTCTGTCTGCTTCTGCTACAGATATGACCTTTTTTTTTTTGATTTTGAAGGCTTAAAGTTTCCACAAAAATGTTTGAATGTTCATTTGTTATCATTTGAAGTGCATTGTCTCATTCCCTGTCTCTTACTGTTGTGTGTACCTTTTGTCATATCCATTTCAAACAAACATTTCAAACCTTCTTTTTCTCTTAGAAAACCTCTGCTCATTGTGAGAATGACTTTCTCACAATTGAGTTTATGTTCAGCGTCAATGCGGCAAGTAGTGTATTATTTATATAGTGCAGCAAAAGTTAAAAGTGTGGAGGTGGGATCATGGTGGATGGACGTGTCATGTGTTCATCTTTGACATGAGAGGCCCGGGTCTGCACTCTGTTTCCTACCAGCAGTCCTTGTTGACCTTAGAAAAATATTTAACCATAATAACAAACCTTTTTTTATTATGAAAGTGGTTTAGTTGCCTAATCATTGTCCTAATGATTGATGACATTTTAGCACAAGAATTGCTCAGATGTTAGCGATGAATTGTCATTAATCATACATATTTTTTGCAGAATCCTGCAATATCAATGCTCTGGTTGGCGTGCGAGTTTTGTATAAGCTGCAACAGACCCCAAAACAACTACATCACCCTTTACTAACAGTTCTCATGCATAGCTAAAAGATTTCTCTGAAGTCTCTAAAAAAATGTGTCACTCTCTAAACACCTTCCAGCCCTTTTCAGTATTGTCAACCATGTATGCTCACAACAAAATGCCTCATACATGTGCTTTGAGGCAGGACCAATAAGACCCTGCTGGACCACTGACAGAGTTCTTCTGACTGTTAATCATATTTGTGTTTCCCTGTTGAAATACGCCATTTTAAAATGTAATAACTAAAACAAAAGGAATCATTTATTTCTCTTTTTTCTTCTCCCTGGTGATAAGCACTTCTGCTCAGTTCTGCGTCTTGCTGTTTCTCCATCAGACTATTTCTGTCAATACAAAATCAAAGACATTCCCTCCAAATGACATCCTGCTCCTATAACATGCAACCTGCATGTGCTGTTGTTGTGTGTGTGAGAGCTGCGAGTTTTGCATGTTAAACACCACCTATAGCTAATGTGTGTGTGCGTGTGTCCAGAAGGAATTGTGTGCCGAGGCCACTGATGGCATGGAAATAAAAAACATATTTACATGATACTCTGAATGCATGTATGCATGTAAGATTGTGAATATGGAAGGACTTTGTTTGCTGGTGTGCGTGCCACTTTGATCATATGTTCAAGGTGCATGTGTGAATCAGAGTTAATGTCCAATTCCCTGTGAGAGGCTGACATATTTGCATGAGAGAGCGTAAATGCGTGTGTGTCTGTGTGCTACTGGTTGAGACAGGGGCCAAGGTCTTATGAGAAGAGTGCTGTGCGTGTTTGCATGTGAGCGTGTGGGGAGAGGGGAATGAACGTGTTAGTGAATCGGATGCTAAATGAGGAGTGGACGAGGCGGGCAGGAAGTGTGTGAGTGCTAGTGTGTGTGTTTACATGTGTGAACCGCTGTCCTAATGAAATGTGAAAGCCCTCCGAGTCACCTCTGCCCTCCCCCCCGCTGTACTGAATCCCGTCTGCCCCTCTCTCCCTCTGTCTCTCTCTCTCACACACACATACCCAGGCCTATTCTCTTATTGCCTCTTTCACACACACACACAGGCAGACATGCATGCACGGCTCGTGTTAACATGGAAGTGTTAGCGTGGAAAGAGGTGGGTCACGGCCCCTCTCTGTCTTCTCTATCCTGCGAGGCGAGGCTCTCCCTGGGCATGTTGATAGTACAGCTGGCAGTCCGGGAGCCTCCAGACACACACACACCCACATGCATGCAGACAGAGGCACGCTAGGCAGTAGGTCATGAAGCCGCTGGCGTGAAGGATAGACGGGTCTGACACCAGAAAAGCAGACAGCCTCGTTGACATGCACTAGGGAGCATTACCAGGATAACAATAGCGTGTTTCATTGTGGCTGCATGTGTGTGGAGATGTCTCTGTGTGCGTGGGTAGGTTAAAGCAATATTGGATAACAACAGCATGCTCCAGAGAGTGCATATGTAAAAGTATTTTTTTTTAAAAAATGCCCAAAGAGCACCATGCTAGTGTTTGTGTGAGTAAATGTGAATTTAACACATTTTTGACAATTAACAGCTTGCTAGTAGTAATTGTCCAATCATAGCTTAGCAACCATAACTAGGCGCGGCAGGCCTGTCAAGCTTTGGATTTTTGCACATCTCGAAGAAGTGAACATGATGCTGCAGTAAGAGTTTGGATGGTTTGCTCTAACATAAATCTGATTTACAAGATTACTACAAAAGCCAAGGAGCATTTTATACAACATTATTTTGTAGGATTACAGGTTACGTTAATAAAAACCCCTTTCGTAATTAGCACATCCGCTGTGTGGTGTTTGCCAACTGTGTAGAAGCCAGTCCTGAATGCTTCTATGTCAGAGATTGGGTAACATTACTGGCTCTGTGCTAATCTTAATTGGATTTGGGAAAGTTTACACTCCAGCAACCCCAGACAAACTTGTTATCCAAGGTAGTGTTACGTTCATCAAACAGACTGGCTGGTCCTCATTCTAAAGGCCTTTTCTCATCATGTTTGAAAATATGAACATAAAGCATTTTTCTTGCATGTCTTGCTTGTCCAAGTAAGCAGCTAAACATAGTTATATTAGACTGAAATAAGTCTAATTTTACTTTTTTTTCCTTTTCATGCATAATACTTGTCAAGTCCTGCCAGAACTTTCTGTTGTGTTTGGACTCTTTGTGTTTTTGTTCTTTTGGGTTTTCTGTGTTACACTTACATTGGTTGAGATCATTTATGTTATTTGACTTATCTTTGAAAGACGTTCTGGCATTCTCAGTTAGATTGTAGTGTTGTGTACTTGAGTTTTATATTCTGGGAC